>NC_051252.2:16387615-16485115 GCF_015237465.2 Chelonia mydas | reverse complement strand
TGTAAAGGTTTAGTGTCTGGCTGTGTGCATTTTGCTCAGTATTAACATGTTCAATGGAGTACTTTGATTTTTTTTTATCTCGACGCCAGAAGCTGGTGAATATATGCTTCATAGCTTCAGATAAACCTTTTGTTCTTCTGGGGCTGATCAGCTGGTGCGGCAGCGAGAGGGAGAGGAGGAAGGAAATTCACAGGGGCTCCACGGTTTCAAAAAGTCAAATTACCTCTGAGCCATGGCATTGCTGATAATTTAAATGAAAAAATATATATACAGGCTGCACCACACAACATCTCTACTGTTAGGACTTTTAATGAAGCCCCAGTTGTGATGACACTGAAGCAGAGAACGCTACGGTGGGATAATTACTTGGCTCCCTCACAGCTGAGTTTCACAGATGCATTATTAACGGCACATTCCATGCCATAACGAGCACCGAATGTAGGTGGGATTCACAAACCCCGGCATCCGCCATTAGCGGGTTGGCGCAAACACAAATGAGTGTTTTCACAAAAGCATGCAAAGGTTGTGAAATTCCAATGAATTCTTTCACTGGAAAAATAGTTCAAGCTGCCATGACCGGATATGTCACCTCCCATGGCACACTGTGCTCTGAGTGAGGCACCATGGGAAATTACAGAATCAGAATGCATTGATTTTTCTGTAGAAAATACAGGCAGCAGCCCTGATGAAGAATTAAGGAGGAAATGTAATAACCTAATTCTCCTCCAATCTCACGTTCCCTCTCCCTCGGTGCTCCCCACCTTATTTTTGTTTAACAATTATCCGGGTATACAGGACTAAACTGAGCTTTGATGCAAGTGGGTGAAAGCACACCGGGCTGGATATAATTACACCTGCTTTCGTCAGAGCTGAATTTAGCCCACTTTGCCTGAATGTCACCAGCTCTGAGAGACAACAGTTCCAAGCAATACTTGTTTTAAGCTGCCACGTTTTTCATGCTGTTCTTTGTGACATTCATCCCCCTAAACAGTTTTCCCCTAACAGGCTTTCTCCACAGAATCTATTTACAGTTTATGCAGTTATTAATAACTCCTCCTCGAACCATACAGTACATGGCCTGAAAGCTCTAGAGGATAAAAAGGGAATACTCACACACACAAATTACAGAAAACACAACATTAATGTCTTTCACTTGCATTAATCCAGGGCACATTAGTCTAGCACCCTCCTCAGCCCCGTCAAACAAATACCAAGCAGTTAAAAAAATTCCTTATGGCCATGCTGCAGTGTTTTCTCTTCATTTTCAGAAATCAGCTTGGAGTAAGAAATGTTTTGAAATCAGTGGCAGTCCTGGTCCTTTTTATTTTTTTCCTATAAGCTTCCATTTCAAGGTGACCTTTTTTTGTGCGTTACCCCAAGTGTTTCTGCACACATACGGAACACACAGTCTCCCAATAATTAACGCTAGCGCTTAATGAAGTCCAGCTGCTGCGATAGCAAACTGAGGAGAGGCCAACCTTTGTAAACTAACTTGGGCTCTTCCAGTTACAGACGCTTTAAAACCACAGTAGTACACTTCTCTTTGCCTAGTTCTCAAAGATCATTCGTACCAAATAAGACAAGTGTTCAAGATTAAGCATTTAATAACAAAGCTTATCTTTGAAGTAATATTTCATGCTGGCAAATTATATAAAAGGGCAAATGAAAAACTAAAATGAAAATGTGAGTTGTTAAAGACATAAATCTTTACAAATTCTAGAAGTATAGTTCCAAGAGAAAACTGGAGATCGCTTCTTCGGCAAAATCCACTCCTCTGAACTCATTTTCTGATAAAATGTAAGAGGAGCTAACAGCCAACAGTTTATTAAAATAATGCCGTTTGCCAGTTTATTCATTATGTTCATAAGTATGGTAAGGATACCAGGTGAATTTTATATGAGAATGCCTCCATTATAACTCACGCCACGAGTCCTTCAGAAAAAACTATTCTTTCCACAAAGTCCTCTTTTAGACGGGTTTTCCTGCAATATTCCTTTATCCAACCCCTTATGTGCAATTTTTCCACACTGCACATTGATAATGTTGTCTGATTTAAGTGGCAAGTTCCTAATCTCCACTCGATGCTGCATGGTGGATCTCACCTCCCACGTTTCTGCTTTATGTACGAGCACAAAACTCCCACTCAGGTTAATGAGAGATCTATGCACTGAGAGAGTGCAAAATACCAGTCAAGATCTACTGAGAAGAATTTTAACCTGTGCCTAAAAGGAAGCTACAGATACCTTAATATGACATTTCAGGGCTTGTCACATGGAATTAATCTGGACCAAAATAGACTGTGAATTTAAAGTGAGTTACCTATTCCTGATTAACTCCATGTGTGGATGCTCTTAGTCCAGAAGAAAAGTGCCTTATTCTGAATTAGTTTAATCCTTTATAAATGGATTAAACTAATTCAGAACAAGGAACTTATTCTGGAACAAGTGTGTCCACACATGGAATTATTCAGGAACAGGTAATCAGGAATAACTCCCCATGTAGACAAGCCCTTACATTGCAAGTTGATATCTCAGAGAAAGAGAGAAGGTCCAATTTTGCCCTCAATTACATTGGTGATTCACACCCATGCAGCTGAATAAGAAGTATTCCGTTTCCAAAATCACTGACAAGGATAATGACTTCTACTGCGATAAACAGTAAATGGCCTTTACAAAGATACTGGGGAAGAGAATTGGCTAATTTACTTTAATTAAACTAAATTTACAAATTAGGAAACGTAATAATTTACTAATACCTCCAGCACCTCAGAAATCAACAAGGGGTCAATCGTGAACTCCAACCAAAACTGCCACACTTGTAACCACTCCACTTCTTGAACTAGCAAACTAATATTACATAGGTATTAAAGTACTTCCTAGACAATTCTGGGTGTCAACACCTTTCAGAATATAATTTAAAAACAAAATCATCAGTTTACACAATAACAGAGGCCTTGGGGAAAAAATTGGTATGTGCACAGTAATACTGATTTCTAAGCTCAAATTCCTTTGTTTGCTTTAACACTAACTTTGTACCCTACTGCTGCCTGAAGACTCAAAAGGAGTTGCATTTTTTAAAAAATTGCATAACGTGGCAACATTCCTCAGTGTATCAACATTTCTTGAGCAGGAAGGTACCAAAAGGCTAACAGCCAAGAACTAAACTTTGTTCTACTCTACTAAAAATACTGCACTGATTAGCCAATTGCATTATTTATTTTCCTCTGATAAAAATAACCTTATTAAGAAATCGTAAGTATGCACTTATTACAAAGCAGTTCTGATTAAATTCCACAGTGCAGATATTTGGGAGAAGGGACGTGGGAGAACGAGAGATGTCTTCATATATAGGATGCATGGCACAATATGCCGGTACACACATCCCATATATATAGGGGTGTGTGTGTGTATAAAACAGCCATGGAAAAAAATGTCTATAACAAAACAGAGAATTTGGAGACATCTGTTAACCATGATTATCCTGTCTTAAAACTGAGCATTTTAGATTTCTTAGCTCCCTCTTTTGTTCAGTTTTGGTTCTCAAGCTTGCAGTTTTCTGCTCTATACTATTTATTTTTGTGCACTCTGTAACACAACCTGACAAAATTCTGCTTGCTCATTCACCCAGAATGAATAATTTTTAAATAGGACAATAAAGTATCTTTATTTTTTTCATAAACAACAATGGCCAAGATAAAGGGCTAGCAAGTATATTTTAAAGTTCAAGATGATTTTACAAGGCTTCTGCAAGCCATATAGCTTCTTCTCCAATTCTAAAGTTCACCCATATACTAAGATAGAAATGTAAGGGAATGATCTACTTGAAAATGGAGAGTGAGCTGCCAAATTTGGAGTGAGTTCCAGATTTTGAATCATTCCTGTTCCCCAAATTGTGGTGTCCAAGTTTGTTTTAAAAGTCAACCACAAAATCTGACTCTGAGTTTGGATTCCATTTCTCTCCAAAGTTTGGTGCTGTTTAGATCTAAACGGATCTTTGGGGCCCATCTTCACTCCACAAAGAGATGGTGATGTTTTGGACTTGTTTTTTGCCCTCCTCACCTCCCCCACAAAAAGTTACTTTTCTATATACAATGGACCACTGATCTTATGATATGCTTTAGATAATTAAAGGATGGGAAAGCATTTCTAAGAAAAAAGCATTTTTCTTCAAGGTGAAATAGGGAGGCAAGATATTACACATTAAGAAATACTAACATGTTAAAGGTTTTAATAGGCAAGATCATGGAAGTTTGAAAACATGATTCATTTATGCTATATATTTATGTATACAAGCCTATTAGGTTCTGTAGTGCTTTTTAATATTATCATGCATAAATATATATTCACTGTACATAAATGTATACACAGGGTAAATGTATGCTAATAACCTTTTGAATTAATCATGTTATAAATCTGGTGCAGACAAGATGAAGCAATACGTCTAAATATTCCAATATTCTTTATTGTATTAGAGTATTAATACATATATGCATTTATATACAAAGATTATAAAATATTTATGGTTTATCATCTTAAACTTTAATCTTGTTCGTAATATAGACAGATTTTACTTTTATGGGAGGTAGCTTTATTATTTAACACTCCAAGGGCAAGATTATGTTTTTCTATTAAAAGGAAGGGACATACTTCTCAGTCCTTAGAGTGCTAGCCTTCGTATTCTGCAATATGTTGTGGCTCAATTTTTATACACACCAATTTCTTATCTGTTAGTTCAAGGTGAGTACTCCAGCTAGTGACAGTTATTTTACCAAACCTCTCAAAATACTGTATATGAAAAATGGCACATGCAACTTTTGTTGTGTTCACTTTCTAGGCAGAGAAATACTAATTGTCTTTTTAAAAAATCTCTATAGTATTTTGTCAATATTTTTTTATTACAGCAGAGCATGTATAAATATTTTATTGTAAACCGAGGGCCTAAAATAAACAGTTTAGTAAATAGTTATTACATTACAAGGAAAAACATCTGTGGAAACTGTTTTCCATGTAATTATTCTTGCTATTTTACATTAGCGCTCAACGTGAGTTTCTTTGGCTCTAACGTTTCACTTGTTCTGAATCTTCTTCCTTGTTGCTATTATTAAAATCTTAAAAAGGTGCCAAATCTTAAATGAAGAAAAAAAATGATTCGCTAGAAATTATTCATATCACAGTGAGCCTCTACTAAACCTGGCAGGGGTGCAATATTTTCGGTGAAATTAACATAAAATATACAACTGCAAATTATCCAGGAAATAGCTATGTTCTTTACAGCACGCATTTACATGGGGGGTTGGGGGGGAGAAAGAGTGAATGTTCTACTTATCTGTCTAACACAAAGCTAAAAACAGTCTCTTCCAAAGCCAGCTTTAAAGGGAAAATAATAGATCTGCATAGGGAACATGGTCCTTAAAGAGGATATAACAAATAGCTGGTTGGCAAAATCAACCTTAGAAATTACTGGAAATAATAATCAACCCTGGACATTTCTACTGCTGAATGCTAGTAATCCAGTTTTAGTTCTCTTCTTGATACATGGAATGCATTTCCTCTCTTAGGCCTCAGCCCTTTCTGCTAAAACAGAAGAAAAATTGTAATACTGTGTAAAATGCAAATCTTGCTGTAAATATTTTATAAAATTGTTGCATATATCCCAAAAAGCTATAGGTCTTAATTGAGAGGAGGCTATTTTGCCAGTCAATATATGGAAATGTAAAATGCTAATTCATGTTTTTCTACTTGTGAAAAACCCTGGAGAACAGCAAAACCACAAATGCACTCACTTTAATATTATACATATAATTTGGCTCCCTCTTTACAATCCCCACTGTCCTGGCTTTTATCTCCCAATGGCTGCAGAGGAAGAATCACAGAATCACTTTTACATCATCTGCACAGGAAGTCAACCCCCATGCTCTGCCAGCTTGGCAAAGGAGTAAGAGGCTGAGCTAACACACACTGCAAACAGCAACTGAAATAAGAAATTCCAGCCTTGTTACACAAGAAACAAGCCCTAAATGACATTAAACCTGATCGGAGAGGAACAGCATGCAAACAGTGTTTCACCAGTGAGAACTAACTTACATTAACAGCAGCCCAGACAGAAGGCACACAGGCAGATATGAAATCCGATGTTACCCAATGTGCACACCTGCAAGTGTTAGGAGTCTCGAGATTTTTTGCTGAAGTGTTTTTAGCACACGTAGCTTTTGATTTTTAGACAGCTGATAATTGTGACACTAAGGCTTAAGACTCCCTTACTCGGTGTCGTGCTGAAATCTGTCTAGAAGTTATTTGGTCTGATTAAACATACAGTCACTAGTGTTAGCCTTTATTCACTCACATGCATGTTTACTTAGCAAAGGAAGGACTGGGGCGGGGGATAGTATTGTGTCAACTTTAAATGAAACTATCAAGTCATTAAATTTTCAGCTCTCACTTGGTAGCTGATGCTGCCTTTAAAGTCTGAAAATGATAGCTTTCCCCCAACAATTTAAAGGGTTTTCCCCCCAATAGATTTCTTTATCTTCTGATTAGAGCTGAAGTTAATATGGTTGTTTTGTTTAACATCAATAATGCCAGAGTAGATGATCTAGCAATGGGATGAATAAAACAAGCTATAACAAATGACATGCTGTTGATACTAGCTGATACTGATCATCTAACACATGGAGCGAAACTGCATTTGGTTATTCTGGAATAAAACCTAGAGTCGACGGATTTACTCTGGTATAACTGAATGAAAAACAACAATTTTTACAATTTTACAACAATTAGTTTTAGAATTATACAACGACATTATGTTCAAAGCCACTGATCTTATTCTTTGATAGGTATCGGTGAGCATATACAAGACAACACATCTAAAGGCAGGGTTAACTTCTGAGTGTGGTTATATTTACTACAGTACCTAACTGTTTATACATATATAAAGTTCAGCGTATACTTTATTTCCTACCTGCAGTGACATTTTTCATAGTCCTCCTCTCCACCAGTGCAGGAGCTGGAAAAGAAGATAACGTCTCACCATATGGGGCTTGGGCTGCACCTACAGGAAACAGGAGGTAAAAAGACTCAACTCTTCCCCGTGAGGTCAGCACCTCATTTACCCCCAGTGCAGGGGTTAATTGCAACACAACAAAACAAAGAGGAAAGAGATTCAGGGTAGGCAGGAGAAAGTGTGTTGGTGAAGAGGAGGACTATGGAAAACACCATTACTAGTAAGTAATCATTCTTTTTCATACCTCCCCTCTTCACCAATCTAGGAGTTGGAAAAGAAGTTCAGTCCTCACCATATAGAAATGTAATTGACAATAGAAGCAGGCAATAGCCCCCTACCTTAAAATGACTATAGTATCTGACAGATCCTATGACTGAAAGTGCATTTTCTGCAGAAGTTAATACAAGTTTATGGCGGGTAGGAAAAATATGTACGTTTGACTCAGTTGCTACTCTTTAATTTTCCAAAAGTTACATTCCATCTGAGAATTGCTTGCAACTCCCAGCAGAATAAAGCTTCATGCAGTATGGAGAGACTCAAGATCCTATTGTTCGAAGTATTCTTGCATAGGCCTTGATCCACCTGGAAACTGTAGTATTTGGATGCATTGTGTCTTTCCCTATCCAATAAAATAGGACAAATAATGCTTTTGAGTTGTAAAATAGCATCATTAGTCCAAGGTAAGAGTCAATGTTTTGCCTGACAAAGAATGGAAACTGTCTCTAAAGAAATGTAGATTGATTATGATAGATCAACAGAGTTACTGGTTCATTTAAAATCTGATATTACCTTAGGAAAGTCTGATAATGAAACTAAAATCTTCTCTCTCGAAGTTCAACTGAAGACACAGAGGCAATTGTTAGAACCTTCCTGCTTAGAGACAGGGCCACAAAAAATAAATTTTTTAGTAAAGCAAATTTAAAGGAATTGAATCTGCCAATTCAAAACTAGAACAATACATACATCTCAATCTGGAATAATCTAAAGAGAGAAGAACATGAAGTAGAGATTTTTTGATTCCTTAAAGAGGCCAGAAAGTTGCGAAAATTACTAATAAGTTGACCCACAAAGTTTCCGCTACAAAAATCCAAAATGTAAGTGACCAAACATGTATGGTACCTACCGCAGAGGCAATTGGTTCTCTCTGCACCAAGAACTTGACAGAAAATGATGAGTCAAAGGTGTACTGAAACACACAGTAGAATTTAAAAGAATTAAAATGCTCTTCAGAGGTCAGAATAATGTGCATGAAATTCTTGCTGTTGAAAAGTTTCTCTCTACACTAAAGAATGAAAGTACTCCGATTACTCAGGAGGATATGAAAATAATATTTTTGTCCCTCAGGAAGGAGAGGGAAATTATACTTGACCTGATTTGCTAATCAAGTATGACTTGTATCAATGAAATTTGCTCTAATGACCATTTGTAATGGGCAGTCTCTTCACTTAAAGGACCAGGTTAAAGTCTCCCCAAGATTTGCACTGCCATTTAATTTGATCCTTATTTAAAGGCAATGCACCAACTGTATCCCTTTGAAGTAAATGGAGTTACACTGAAAATGAATTTGGACCTATATCTAATAGGCAAAAATTCTGATTTGTCCATTGGATGATCAGACAAGTTTCAGTGTACATAACTTGATAACCCTCTTATTCAAATACAGATGTTTTCCATAACAGGAGAAGGAAGGAAGGAAACGTTTTGGACCTGATCATCAGAAGTGCTGAGCACTTGCAGCTCCCTCTGAAGTCAGTGAGTGCAGGTACTTAAAACCACGGACATGTTTTTTATTAGTAAGTGTTGTTTATCAGTGTTCTTATTAGCAAGAAAGGGACTTAGATCTACCTTTCTAGTACTGTGCACTTTCTCTTCCCACTGTCCAATGACAGGGTAGACTGGAACAGTGTCCACACCTCCCCAAAGAGATAAAATGAATGGTGCATGGACTTTTTATAACTTTGGCCAAAGATGTTAAATTTTCCCAAATATGCACTGCCTCCCACCCCGTTTGTTTGTTTTTAGGTAAGCCCAGATATCTTGCTAGTGCAGAAACAGAAATGGTAGCTGATTTCCTTGCAGCTTTGGATGAAAAGGCATTAAAAACTGCACCACTGGTTTGGCAAGACTTGAAGAACAGGGAAATCTTCTTTCTCCAAGAAAAAGCATTAGTTGTCTGTTAACAGCAACCTGCCTGTTAAAACATCATAAACACCTAGATTTCAAGACAGAATTGGTACAAAGCTACAGGGACAAAGAAGATTCAAAAGCTGTACATAGAATTACAGTATAAACAACCAGTGGAACCTGTAGATGTGATGGTGTACAATATGGCCCCTTTATAACGAAGAAAGAATGCAACTGCTGCTGTTCTAGGACCTCTACAATCTTCTCTACATACTTTATGACCACAGAAATGACAATCTTTTCACAGGAAGAGGTTATCCCTTTGATTAGATCAATCTTGCTCATATGCAATTAATGGTAGCACGAACTGATTAAAGGGAACCTAATGTCAAGTTTTAGGGTTTTTTTTTTGTTTTTTAAGTATTCATCCTGTTGATGAATGCTATCTTTAATTCTTAATTTCTTCACTGTTTAGAGATAATGAAGTTTAATTCAGTTTTAATTTAGTCTAAAAAATTGGTTCTTTTCAGCATCTTTATCCAAAAGTGATGCAGAGTCTATAAGCTTTCCTAATAAAAAAGAAAACTATATGAAAAACATTTTAATAGAGAAAATATAACTTCAAAGTGAAATCCTTCATGACAAGGGAAATCAAATATCTCATATACAATTATACTGTCAGATGCCACGCTTTAAAGAAATCATTTTGTTATTGTTTAGGACCTCAATTATTTAGTAAATTGGTTAATTTCTTAAGCAAGCAATGGTGCCATTGAAGGCAAAACTCTGTACAATTCAAAGCAGCAGGATTCAAATGTGAGGACATAAACAAATTCATGTAAAGAGCAAAAGATATCTTTGCAGCATCACTCTAGAAAAGTCTGAAGAACAGACCTGAAAATGATGGAGCTTTGTTTATAGGAAGATTCTGATTCTTTGTTTTTTTTTTTAAATCAGGAGAAAGGTAGAAAGGTCTGATTGGAAACTGAGGTGCTGACCTTTATAGTGGGAAAGAGTTGAGTAATTTTGCCACCCATAGGTAGAACCAAAATTTCATATGGTGAGAACTTACCTTCTTTTCCAACTTCAGGGTTGGTGGAGAGGGACTCTGTGAAGACTGTGTGCACTTATATTCATAGATATTTGCCCACACATGTACAAATAATCCAAGAAGCAGGCAGAAAGTATCTCTGCAGACTGCTAAATACAATTCTGGGTTTTTTTTTTGATTTGGGGGGAGGGTTGTTGTTGTTGTTTTTGAAAATACAATAATTTTCAAGGTTAACAATACCACTAAAGTGAAGAACAAGTTACAGCATCAAAATATCACAGTTTACACACATGAAAGTTTACTGGAAAGAGACATTTTTGCCACACTAGTTAACAGATGTTGAAAGACTGTGAATTGATTGAGATGCTTGCTAATGATAACTTTGAAGACACATCAGACTTAAAACTCAGACTGATTACAGAAAAGGTGTTTTATCAACTGCTCCTCTTTATGAATAAATATGAAACTACCAGGAAAATGTTTAAACGAGTTTAATCATAACTGCATATGAAAATTGGGTTGAAGGGCAAAAAGGATTCTTAACACGGTTAAGAGAGAATGAAAGCAATATAAAACTGTGATCACAGACGATTATGCATGTATCATGCAAAACAGGAATGTTGTCATAGCAGCTATAAAAATGTCAGTGAAAACTGAACTACTATTATGCAAGGTGTAAATGAAACGAAAAAATGCAAAAGGAAAATACGAACGAATATATTAAGGAAAACACTATTTCTTTCCTGGTAGATAAACAAGCAAAACAAAATACATTTTCATGAAATAGAGTAATTTCTAGGGACAAATATGCATAGATAACAATTGTAAGAGACCATAGCTTAATTCCGATGAAGTGGGCTATAGCTCACGAAAGCTTATGCTCAAATAAATTTATTAGTCTCTAAGGTGCCACAAGTACTCCTTTTCTTTTGCGAATACAGACTAACACGGCTGCTACTCTGAAACATAGCTACACTGTGTATCTGGATGACAAAGCTATTAGTATTTCTGGCAACAAATTTTCCATGTGGCAGAAAAAAGAGAGGGCTAAAATGTACAATTATGAAGACCATTTTAAAATAGGAAGCCAACTAGCTATTGGATTCTATTAGGGCCCGACATTTCCTGCTAAAGTCAATGGGAGTTTGAGCTCTGGCCCTGAATGAAACTACACTATTAACTATTAATACTGTAGTTTAATTATCAGTTGTGTACATTTACAGTGCTATATCCTCCTAATACATATGTACCACGCTCACCACTGTGTTATTTAAGTATCTACATGAATCATTATTTAACAATAACAGAGAACTAATGTAAAACTCAAAACAAGCGCTTTAGGTAGGCCAACAATTACATTTAGGCTTATAGATATAATACATATTGCATTCTAAGACTCTCAATCCTGCAACAAGTTCCATGCAGACAGATGCCTACACAGGCATAGAGCCCCACTTAGGGCAACAGTATTCCATGCACACCCAGAGGTTTATATAGGCAAAGCACAAATGAGAATCAAGGCCCAAATACGCATTTCTAAACAGAATGCATGTAGCTCATAAAGGTTTGTATACCAGTTTTTCCTTCCTAAAACCAACTTTAAATAGTAGACAGCTACCTTAACGTGTGATTCCAGTACTAATTAAAAGAAATCCACAAAGAATTAGATGTTTAAAGCAAATACTACATTAATGTATAAGGGTTGTGCTTGCAACTGTGCATTAAAAGAGCAACACTTAAAATATGCTTTAAAAATATGCAAGTTTTACAAATATATTTTGAATTCTTAATGTGTTCATAAATAATTCACACATTCAACCGCTAAGTCCAGAAATATGTTATCATTGATCATTTGCATTTAATGCTTCAGAAACAATCTGGCACATTTTTTATTTGCCTTAACACTTGAAAGCTATTACAAAGACACTGTGTTCCAGTGTTATCATCATTGCTACCATGTATACATTTTAATTCAGCACTGGGCTACACTACAAACCTATGCTGGTATAACTACGTTGCTCACAGGTGTGGAAAATCCACACCCCTGAGCAATACAGTTATACCGACCTAACACCAACATCTGGTGTAGATGGGAGGGCTTCTCCCATCAACATAGCTACTGCCTCTTGGAGAGGTGAAGTCCCTAGGCCGATGGGACAGGCTCTCCTTTCATTGTAGGAAGCATCGTCACTTAGCATTGCAGCTGTGCTGCTGCAGCACTGTAAGTGTAGACAAATCCGAATACTTGGCCAAAGGCCTGTAGGGTTTCCCTCTCAAGAATCAGACAGTTTTGTCTCAGTCATTTGACACAATGTCATGACTGGATGGAAAGGAATTTTGTTTACCAACAAGCACCTTTCAAAATTTTGCAAATTTAAATAACTGAGAATTCAAGCCGCATGTTTAACTGACAGTGCATAAGAAAAATAGAACATTTAAACAGAATTAATGCCTTCCTTTAACATACATTATTGTATTAAGATCTCTATTCTGAAATTGCTGACTATCCTCAGCTCCCAAGTCAATGAGAGTTGAGAGGACTCAGCACTTCCCAGGATCAGGCCCTAACAATAGAAATGTCTTTGTATCCTAGAAGGAAATGCATATGGCAAATACTTCCACCTATGCAGATGCCATTTGTAAAGTGTGGTAAGCTCTATATCTGGATCCACTTTGTATTAACAATGAATACATATACTCAGATAGTACAGTGATGGGCAGCAGTATAAAACCATAACTAGCTTTACATCCATACAAATACCTGGGTTGGACAGTTATGTTATTAGCTGAATCAATGAAAACTATAACAAAGAGATTCATCCTCCAAAAGGTTCTTAGATACATTCTGACTGTGAAATCTCAAATCTTTTAACTGCTTTCTTGATGTTATCTCTGTGATTTAGTGGTCTATCAATTAATAGCTCTTTTACATGTGAAAACAACTTTCCTCACACTGCTGCCTTTTAAAGTCTGTGCATTATCCGAGTTCTTTGGGTTTGGCCTCAAATTTGTTACACTAATTATTCTTATTTTTGGTCACGGTTTTATTTAGAATACTTGTGTCAATTTACAGAAAAAATGTAGATGATATACATTCTGTATGTGTCTGTGTTTCTGGCAAAACAATTCCACAACTTGAAACACAATATTCAGGAGGGATCAGTGGTATTTTATCACAGATTAGGTTATACGTATGTTTGGGATCCTGTGTTATCTGAATCAAAAATATCATTAAAAACACACTGCAGCTCATTGCTCAGCAACATCCATTTGTTTTTTGCACTGAAATTTCTTTCTGCCTCGTTCATCATTACAATTAGGTAATTTGGTAGTTCCCCATCATCCAAGCCAGAGGATGCTAAGGCCTTGTCTACACTATGGGGGGAGATCAATCTAAGTTACGCAACTTCAGCTCTATGAATAACGTAGCTGAAGTCAGCGTACTTATATCTACTTACCATGGGGTCCACACTACACTATGTCAACGGGAGACACTCTCCCGTCAACCCCCCCTTGTGCTTCTCA
Organism: Chelonia mydas; assembly: GCF_015237465.2. Lineage (NCBI taxonomy): Eukaryota > Metazoa > Chordata > Testudines > Cheloniidae > Chelonia > Chelonia mydas. The sequence goes on along the minus strand of NC_051252.2, from coordinate 16,471,416 downwards.
TTCAGGTGGAGTTCAGGAGTTGATGGAAGAGTGATCTGCGGTCAATTTAGTGGGTCTTCACTAGACCTGCTAAATCGACCGCCGATGCATCTATTGCCACACATCGATCCCCCAGTAAGTGTAGACAAGCCCTAAGTCTATAAAGCAGTCCAAGATACAGACCACAAAGCTATTTCAATACAACTGCCACTATTGTCCCCTACAGCTGTAAAATGAATAAACTGGGCCTCCTGCTTTATGTATTCCCCAACACAAATTAAGTACAGGTTCTGGAGACCATCCTAGTTTACAATAATCTGCCCATTGTTACACTCTATGGCTCTCAAAATAGTTTGCCAGAAGAATGCTGATCATCATACATGTAACTGATTGGGAGGGGCTGGGAAGAATATACAGAGATGATTGGTCTGTATATTTGTGTGTGTACTTATAAAAAATTAATATGTTGACTGGACACCTTATCTTAGCCTAGTAAAAAATCCAAAATAAATAAATAAATAAAATGAGAGACAAATCTAGAGGGAATGCTTTGCCACAAACGTGGCACAAGGACCTATCAGTGGCCAAATTATTGAATATTCAAGTGTCCTACTGCTCCCTCAGCCGTAGGAGAAAGATCTATTAAGAGCTTTCCGTAATTTTTGCTGTTGTCATGGATGTTCTCTTCCCCCACCGGTGGAGCCAGTTGCTTAGCATGCCATCCTCCTAGGCATCTAATAGAGACTGCACATCAGAGGCAGTGGTTGGTGGGGGAATAGGGGAAACACTTGAAACATGGTCAGGTCAGCACAACAGGAGGTAAGGAGTACAGAGACTGCAAGAACTACAGACATTTTTTGATATACTCCTGGGTAGACTCCCCAATGCTGGCAAATGTTTCAAAGGGGGACTCCCCTCTCTCTGTGGACAGAAATGCTTCAAAGGAGCACCAATCAGTGGAATGTTTCAAAGACCTTCTGCTCTCTAAAAATTCCACCCCAAAAACCCCAGACCCCTTCCTAACTAATCATGACGAAAGGGGCCTGACTCTGTGGCGAAAAACCTTCCTACAGCTCATAGCTTAAAATAAAACAAAGCATTTACCATATACCTGCCCCAGAGATGTATCCAGTCTGTTCAGTCACCAGGGACTCTGCATGGGACTCAATATGCTTCTGTGGCTGGGTACAGGATATGAAGGGCTAGAGTGCAGAAGGGTAATTTTTCAAAGCAGTGCGTGGGAGTAGTGTTGAAAATTTCCTCCATACTACTTTGAAAATTTCAATCTACTCTACTGAATTACAACCAGGGCCTCTAACTCCTGAGTAGACAGCCAAGAAGCAGAAGAGGGAGATGAGCCCAGTTAACAGGATGAAATACTTGGCACTGTTTAAAAACTAAATTGTAAGACGTGATCACGTAATTATCTAACCATGCTACGGAGGTGTCTTGCATTACAAGGCAGAGATCGTTTTGTTGACTATTATTTGAAAAGAATAAAGTATGAGTTTAGAAAGCCACTTTTCATTTATTTTGTGTGCGTGAGAGTATGAAAAAAAGTTAGTGCCGCTGAAAGATGTTGGACTGTCAGATCTAGTGACTGAGCCCCTCTACTCACTGAGCACACGCACCATGGGCCGCAGCAATGCAAGCTTCCCTGGCACACTACTGCACCAGTGTGCCTCCATCCTGACTTGGAGGCTATGATGGGCACTCTCCTTGCCAATTTAAATCCCTAATTTCTCTGTCAGGGCTCTGAATAAGTTACAATTCATGGTGGTGATTTTTGTAATATGGACTTTGGTCCACTGGGATTCAAGCAAGACCTCCAACTCACTTCTCAGAGGCTACTGAACGGTAACTACCCTTCCATCACCACCAATCTGGGCTAGATTTGTAAAATGAAAAACTCTTTAGCCCATTACCTTTATTATAAGTAAAGCTACCTTAATAATAAGGAGCTATATGCCCTCCTCTGCTATAGTATATGAAGGGGAGTGAAACAAGCATTGTTAGGGCTCCTCGCCCATAGGACAGGCACAACACAGGCTGTGCAAACTTTGGAGTAGGTGGGCTATGAGCGGACCAGAGGAGCAATACTATCCATGATATTCATGCCTCTGAAATACTGGATTAGCATTAAAAACATATGCGGGAGTCCCTGGTGGTGGAATGAGCTATAACTGCTCTCCCCATACCTTCAATATCCTTGAAGGTAAACTCACTGGTAGAACAGCCCCTAAGTCAACTCTGCTTCCTGGGTGAGATGGGGCCTCAGAGTTTTGTGGAGTTGCTCAGGATCTACAGGGCCTGAGAGAAGATTGGTTTCCCATCCAAGTTTCTATTCTTCAACCCTTCTCTGATTTTCTAAACCCAACTGAAAGACAGTTGTGAGCTGAACCTTGTGGAGCTCCTCCGAGTCACTCCCAGCCTATAGGTTTTTCAAGGGAGGGAAGCATGTGGCCCTTTGATATCGGATGCGATACACAATTTGTGCCTTGGCACACTCTAGTATTTACCACAGCTTAGTCCTACGGAACTGAAATCCGTTACCCATACTGGGACTATGTACCTGTAGTTTTCTACAGTCTTCTGAAGTTTGCACTGTAACTTATTTACAATTCTGAGGAACTGACATTTGCAGCCCTCCCAGAGAGAGGCACTACACTTTTCTCAGCTCCACATGTACTCTACCAATGCTACAGTTTCCAATACTTCTGGTATTGGAATTCAAGCTTTACCATATATACAATCAAGGTATTACTGCAGACAGCAGAAATTTGGTGGTACAATAATTAATGTATGAAGTGTATATTATGTGTGTGTAAGTTAAAGGAAGAAGTTACTTATTTCAAATAGCATAAAAAAGTTCCATCTGTAATCAAACAGTACACTGATAGCAGAATCCCATGCACTACATAGTTTCAGATCACTAATTATCAACCTCTGTTTTACGTCTTAAGTTAAAAGTACATATCAGCTTTCCGAAGGAGACCTCTCTTTCAGGTTTCTTAACAAAAAGTAGGGGGACGGGGGAGGAAGCAGGTAAGACTTTAAGATCACTGTGGTCCAATTAGCAAGGATCTCACCCTTCAAGTCTGCAAACAAGAGATTACATTAACACCTGGTACAAAAGCTAACATTCTTAGATATCTTTATCTTCTGTTTGACAGACTTGAAACTCTTGCCTAGCACTACTATGGAAATTCTTGTGACTGACAGTGTATATCTTGCATTTATAAAGAGGTTTTTTTAATCTTTGTGTCAGTCTTTAATTCTCCCTTCAATATTTGTGCATAATTCACATTAATGATAATGGCAGTTACATACTTGCATTGAGAGGAGAATAGCCTCCTAAATGTAAAATTGTTCTAGGAAAACCATTATGCTTATCTAAGATAAATGCTGCACATGAACATATGGGACACATAAAGTGCACTGTAGGGTCCTTGAAGGATCTCTTACAACATATGCCTGGAGTGACATGTATAAGAAACTCCTTTGTCATCTATGCATCAAAATAAACTGATCTCTTGGGCCATCACATATATTTATAACATCTGTACAGATAGGAAAAAAATACTTCTTTGCAATTGTCAGAAAATGACCATACAGCTGCAATAGAAATACAACCCTTCAGACTACAATAACACTTGGCTGCAGCTTGTTATGCTAGGGATCTCAGCAAGGTATTGCTTTACAAAAAATTGAACATCTGAAAAGTTGAACCTTCTAAAGTCCAGAACTGTTTGAAAAAAAAAAAAAAGCACTGAAAAAACTTTTTAAGCATTTTGTTTTGACGATGTGCCTCAGGAATTCATCACATTTAACTGGGAAAATGTGAGCCATTAAATCTATTCAATGTCATGACATACAAAATTGAAGCATAATTGCTCCTAAGTGGTTGACAACTGGCAAGTACTTTTTATACGGATAGAGGAAAATTTATGCTATAAAATGTAAGATATTGTCAAAAGTTTGATTTTAATATAAGTGAAAATGCTACAAGAGGATTCAAAAGGGTAGAAAAAGCTCAGCAGTAACACTTTTACAACCACACATTTAAAAAGCTTTGAAATGAACAATCATTACATCTAAAACATTTGCCCTCAAAGTTTAAAAAAACCAGCATGAATATTAACAAATGATTAGAATAGTGAAGTTCAAGAAGAGCAACAAAAACAAGCAGCCCATGAGAGGCCTGGTTTAAAAAGTTTCTTACCAATCATATGGTTTGCAACATGGATTTGTATCTCTCTTTCATTCTCAAAGGTCATCTGGCACTTGATGCACTGATACGTCTTTTTCTGTTTAATAACCAAAAAGAGATTAGAGAAAACTGTACTGTAGCATAGAGCAGATGTGATTAAAAATACGGTCCATTATATATGCTGAACATTTCTCTCCTACCTAACCCCTTTTTCCATATACCAAGGTTGCACAGGGTTTTGAATGAAAACTCAAGGTGTACTAATATCCTGCCTTCAGAGGGCTTTAACCTCAAAGCAAAAATTTCAAACGATAGTCTAAATCACAGTTTCAATGCTGAGTACTTGAAAACCTGATAACTTGATTATGACATAAACCTTCTATTATTGATACTTTACCCAGAGCAGTACAAACTTCTGTGCATGGAAACAAAATACTTTTAAAAGGAGATCTGTTTGCTTTCAGAAAAAGATCAACTTTGAAATTTTTTTACTGTACTGAGGGAAACTCAAAGTACAATAGGCCTAAGACCAGTTGTACCTCGGGGAAAGGAAGGTGTGAATATATTTTGTACAGGTCTCCCATTAGAAATCTTGGAAATCCTACAGTAATATGAGAAATAATTTCCTTACACTGTTTGTTGTGTGTTTTCTGTGTCATAATGTCATACTAATGAGGCTTAGCTGCAGAAACCAGGAGACAGTGTGAAGATGCAATTATAAGCCATTTATTCAAACAGGGAAAATGTGGTTTGTACTCAGATTGACAGTGGTGTGTACTCTGGCAGTGTGACAGGGAAGAATCCAAAAAATAATTTGCAGAGAATAAAATGCACTCGACAATTTAGGAATTCCAAGTTAAACCAAAAAACACCAGTGCTAAACTTGTGCAGATTTACAGATCTCTCTACGACGTCTCCCAATGCCATTTTTAGGGGAGCTAATGTGGCCTATAAAAGATAAATTGGATTAGATATTTGTAAAGTATGTAGAAATATTAAAATGTGTTCATGCGTGGGTATGAGTAAATAATACATGCACATTTGAACAAACACTGATTATCTAAAACATAAATGCATAACTACGTGCTTAATACGTATGCTTAATTAGTGCAACAGAGCACACAAATGAGGTGCACATTTTTCACAAGCACTTGTGCACGTGCAGTTTAGAAAAACTGGGCCCCTTCTGCATAGAGTTTATTAGGAAGAAATTTTTACCACAGTAATATTGTGGAGTGGCTCTTTCTGCTGCTATCACACTATGTCATGAGTACTCAGGGCCTGCCTCTCCAACTCCTATTGTGGACAGCCCCATAAGTGTGAGTCTAGTCACTGTTAAAAAAACAAAACCAAACCAAGCACCACGTTCTCAGTGCTAGCCATTAATGGTAGAATCCCACTTTTGTAGTTAATTCCCCAGCACTCTGAATTATTTACATTTGTGTATATTTTAATATCTAAATTATTTCTTGTTGCATTCCCTCCACCCCTAAGCCCAGGTGTTGAACCCAGTTTCCGGGGCAGCAATAAGAAATCCAAGGATTTGGAGGAGTGTAGCAGGTGACTGCGTCGCCCTCCATGTACGGGAGCCAATTTCCTACAACACTTTTCTGAGGAGAGAAAAAAATAGGTGCCACCAGTATTTTCATTACTACATTCCACCTCAGCAACAGGTTGGAGATCAAGATTAATGAACATGGCACGGTACCATAATAACAGGTGCAACTGTCTATATGTTTGCAGTGTTGTTGTAGCCGTTTTAGTCCCAGGATATTAGAGAGACAAGGTGGGTGAGGTAATATCAATCATTGAACCAAACTTCTGTTTGATGAAAGAGAAGTTTTTCAGCTTACACAGAGTTCTTCTTCAGATCTTGGAAAGGAACTCAGAGCATCACAGCTAAACACGGATACCCCACACCAGAGAAGTAGATCACATCATGGAACAGGTCATCCAAATAGCCCAAGAGAACCTGCTTCAATACAGGGGGGGGAAAAGCCTCTGACCATACATCCCTAGTTGTCACCAACCACCCCACACTGGAACCCATATGGGGTATCATCAAAAAATTACAACACATACTTGATGGAGACTACATCTTAAAAGAAATCTTTCCTCAACCCGCCCTCTTCTGGCCTTCAAAATAACCCCCCAACCTTTTCAAGCTCATCATCAAGCAAGCTCCCCACAGACCAGGACCCACGAACTCAAAGTGGCACTAGACCTTGCCAGAACAACAGATGCAGAACCTGCAGACATATCTCCACTGCTACGGTGATCAATATCCCCAACAACATACCTTTCAAAATCCATGGGTCCTGCATTTGCCTATCACAACATGTGGCGTACCTCATCCATTGCACTAAAAGTCCCAATAACAACTATGTTGGTGGAAGCAGATAATCACTATGCTCTCAAATGAACTTATATAGAAAAATGATAAAAGACAAAAACATCATATCACCCATGGGTGAACTCTTTTCACCAAACTATCACTTCATATCTGACCTCTCAGTACTCGTCCTCAAAGGAAACCTGTACAACACCTTCAAAAGACAAGCCTAGGAGCTTAAATTCATTACTTTGCTAGACACTAAAAATCATGGTCTTAATAAAGACACTGGATTTATGGCTTATCACAACAATCTGTAACCCATTAACCCCACTTTTTTGTCTTATGACTGCAGGGATATTAACAGGACACTTTACCTTGAATGGTCCCTTAGAATACGTGTTTTACTTATGCTAAACAATCTGTTCCACCTTATATTTAGCTATGACACTCTTGAGTATCTTTCCCAGACCTGAGGAAGGGCTTTGTGTAGTTTGAAAGCTTCTCTCTTCCACTAGCAAAAGTTAGTCTAATAAAAGATATTACCTCACCCACCTTGTATCTCTGTTTATATGAATTTTATGTACACACAATGCATACTGTACATAGTGTGTATGTATGTTGGTACACACACAGGGCCTTACATGTTGTAAATCATTATGGTTGGTTTAAATGTAGTAACATGAGAGAAAATATGATAATGGGATAAAACAATATGCTGTTGGGTGAAAACTGATTCAATAAGCCAACAGCACCTGTGCAGAGGGAAATAGTTTGGATTGGATATAGACCACCAGATGAGTCAGAAATGTCTCCCCTCCCCCCGCCTCCCAGAGTCCAGCCTAAAATGTGGGGTGCAAATGGAAAAAAGGTTGGGTTTCTGAAGCACTGCTTTCCAGGAGTTCGTCCCAGCGCTTGAGCATGAGTGCAAACACACACACTTACCTACATAAACCAGGTAGACATATATATGTGCATATACACAGTCACACATACACATACACACACAGGTGTCCCTAACTCACAAGTTCACCTCAGAAAACATTGGAAAAATCAAATGGCCACATTCAAAATGTGAAATCTTCCCCTCCTCCAAAAACTTTTAAGTCTCGATCTAGGGTGTTGATTTAGATCCACCTCTAGTTAAAATCTTTCATCAGTTAATTAACTCATTAGTTAACAAGGACACTGGTTCAGCTCAACTCATTATTCAGACCTTTAAAATTACATTAACACGTATTTATTTATAAAGAATTTTCTTGTGAATTTTAGTGCTTGTGAAAGATATATATTGCCAGATTTGGAGACTGAGTTTTGTTTATCCTAACCCAGGCAGTGAGTCCGAACTTCCCTATACTACTCAGCCAACATACAAAAATCCCAGCTTGGACAGACTGCCTTTGGAGTGAGAGGGTACATTTCAATCTCCATCTCAACTCAATCCTTGGTCTCAGCTGATGTGCACACACACACAGAAGGCCACCAAACAGCCTTTTGTGGTGATCACCTGTACTTATACCCTAGCAGTAAACGGTTCTATAGCCTATTATCAATTCCCTTTAAAAATATCAGCAGGCATGTTTTTTAATAAAAACCCACAAAGTTAGCTTACTCATAGTATCAGGAATAACCCGCCACTGCCATTCTTGTGGGAATCATGGATCCTGTGATCTTCATATTTATTTGTTAACATACACCACTTACTTCTGGAGAATTTTGGAATCAGTGGGTGGATATGATGACAAACTGTTGAACAAACTTCACTAAGAGAAAGCTTATGCTTGAGGTGCTAATGGGATGCATGTAGCACACCTCTGAATGAGATGATTTGACTTTCAAGAGCAGGCTTAAATTCCTCATGGGGTCAAGAAACTTAAATCCTCTTCTGGCATGGAATAACAGAATGATAAATAATAAATAATAACAACAACATAAGACTTTTTGGGTGATGGGGTCTTGTATTTTTCCCCCCACAAATGGCTATTGTTCCCAAGGGTTTTCCAGACTGCCCCCCTTTAAACCTGGAAGTAAAATCCTGTTCTACATAGGTAGTGAAAACATTCCTCCATTCAGGTAGCTTTACAAGGGAAGAGAGAAAGAAAAAAAAATAGGGAAGAAACTATACCCCAGAAGAGAGTAGGGAAGAGAGAGAACTGAGTGATGAAGCAGAAAACAGGATCTGTTCACCCCATTTTCCAGGTCTCTTCAACTTGTTCCCTTAACATGTTTACTTTAGGTGGGTCATATAGAACAATGCAAATTAAGATGGCTATTGAACTGAAGTCCTGAGTGTTTGCCACTGTCAACGTTAAGCAACTGTAGCTTAAGCTACAGCAATAAAATTATGAGAAATGTGTGCCATAAAGAAGAAATAGCTACATTTTTGAGTGTGGGAACTTAATTTCTCCAGTATTAAAAATATGCATCCAGACATCATCTGTCTCAAAACTAAATCAACCAGGCATACCCCTCTGGATGAAAACGTTAGCCACGCTTGTTTTTTCCAGCAAATGTGTAAGAGCCTATCAATGATTATTCACAAATGAAGCCACTTCCTAGAAAAACGGAGACTTGATATACAGTGTTTGTAATGAAAAATGAAAGCATTAATTCTAACATGACCAAGACAGAATAAAAGGGCTCAAAAAAGGGAAAGCAGCCAGAGTCCTCAGGATGGGCTGTACTAGAGCAGAACATACAATACCCAAATTCAACAGAAGGAAACATTAAGAAATTCCTAGATGAGGAAACCTTAGCCTTATTTGTCTCTGAAATAATTCAAAAAAAGCTATAAGAATCATAAATACTGCTGAAAGTGGTGATTTTAGAAAGTGGTAAGATTCTACAACTAGAGCTTATTTTATGTATCCCTCTTGATGATATTTGGAATGAAATATGCTTGATATGCCTTGAAAACTATTAATGCAGGCCTCAGATGCAGACATTTCCTGAACAGAAAGCAGAAATTTCTATCATTTATGATTTTGACACAAACAAAAATAACTTTGTAGGATGCCATGTTTGGATGCCACTGAGACTGGTGCCTTAGAAACACCTGAGAGAGACAGAAAGAGATGACTACATAGATAATACTTCCTTATATATATTTCAAATTCCAAGGGTAGTTGATAAACAAGCAGAGAATGCAGCATTACACTACATGGTGTACATATTTTCTCTAATTTATTTTGATTGGTAGAAAATACCTGTCACAAGATCTCTGAGTGCACCTAACTCTTCCAGTTCTTGATCCTCATCCAGCTGTCTCTAACCAACTTTGAAAAAAATCAGTAGAAACATCCACACTGAACACAACAAAAACAACACTCGTTTACCCTTTCAGAAAGGGGAAGTGTGCCAACGGTTACTATAAACATATATGTCTAGAAACAGTATAAACGGATTCTCTCTTTCCTGCTGTATCTTTTCTTTCTCCCCTCTCTTTTCATCCATCAGCTATTAATACCTTTTTTTTAAAAAACTATCCCTATATTCATTTGCCCTGGGGGTTTCTACTGCACTTTTAAGTTTTTCCAAGGTCTCTTCTGAAAGCCTCAACTCTCACTTGCTTGATTTAAGCATAACTGGCAGTGTGATTTTGGGGGCGGGGCACTCTGAGTACCTTATATATCTATACACATCCTTTCCTTTCCACTTTTGTACTAAGGACATCAATATATTCTGTTGCTTACTGAAATGTGTGCTCCTGTTGTTTTTAATCTAATCTCAGTGTAGTTTCTCTATGACTATATTTTTTTCTAAGCCTCAACTGTTCTTTCCTGTGTTAAAAAGCAAAATCAATAGAGTGTTTAAAAAAAGAAATGTAGAAGTGATCAAGAATTACAGAGTAGTAATTCTTGCAGTCAGAGTAGTAATTCTTGCAGTCTACTCAGCTTGTATTGTATACTTACAACAGCCTGAGTAAAGAATTGCATTTTACCTGTTGTACAGCATGCCAACAAGACTGGAGAAGAGGGATTTTCTTCAATCCACCTAGCCTAGTTACCTTAGAACATAAGAACGACCAAACTGAGTCACACTCATGGTCCATCTAGCCCAGGATCCTGTCTTCCGACACTGTACAATGCCAGATGCTTCAGAGGGAAACAACAGAACAGGGCCATTTACTGAATGATCTGCTGTTAGCCAGCCATAGCATCGGGCAGTCAGACATTTGAAGACACTCAGAACATGGGATTGAGTCCCTGACCATTTTGGCTAATCCCCTTTTCTTAGCGGTTCCTAACATTCTGTTAGCTTTTTTGACTGCCACTGCACATTGAGCGGATGTTTTCAGAGAACTATCCACTATGACTCCAAGATCTCTTTCTTGAGGGGTAACAGCTAATTTAGACCCCCATCATTTTCTACTAATAGTTGGGACTATGGTTTCCAGTGTGCATTACTTTGCATTTATCAACCCTGAATTTCATCTGCCATTTTGTCGCCTTGTCACCCACCTTTGTAATTCTTCTCAGTCAGCCTTGAACTTAACTATCTTGAGCAATTTTGTATCACCTGCAAACTTTGCCACCTCTCTGTTTACCCTGTTTTCCAGATCATTTATGAATATGTTGAACAGCATAGGTCCCAGCATAGATCCTTGGGGGACCCTGCTATTTACCTCTCTCCACTGTGAAAACTAACCATTATTCCTATCCTTTGTTTCCCATCCTTTCTCCAGTTACTGAACCACAAGAGAACTTTCCCTCTTATCCCACGATTGCTTAGTTTGGTTAAGAGCCTTTGTTGAGGGACCAAAAGGCTTTCTGATAATCCAAGTATTAGTATTACTGTTAGTCTGTATCCACAAAAACAACGAGGAGGCCGGTGGCACTCTCAAGTTGCAGTGGGGGAGGTTTAGGTTGGATATTAGGAAAAACTTTTTCACTAGGAGGGTGGTGAAACACTGGAATGCGTTACCTAGGGAGGTGGTGGAATCTCCTTCCTTAGAAGTTTTTAAGGTCAGGCTTGACAAAGCCCTGGCTGGGATGGTTTAGTTGGGGATTGGTCCTGCTTTGAGCAGGGGGTTGGACTAGATGACCTCCTGAGGTCCCTTCCAACCCTGATATTCTATGATTCTATGATTAAAGACTAACAGATTTATTTGGGCATAAGCTTTCGTGGGTAAAATCCCAGTTCTTCAGATGCATGGAGTGAAAATTACAGATGCAAGTGTAAATATACTGGCACATGAAGTGAAGGAAGTTAGTGAGCTGTAGCTCATGAAAGCTTATGCTCAAATAAATTTGTTAGTCTCTAAGGTGCCACAAGTACTCCTTCACCTTACAAGTGGAGACATGGCCAATTCAATCAGGGTGGACGTGATCCACTCCCAATAATTGATGAGGAGGTGTCAATATCAAGAGAGGGAAAATTGCTTTTGTAGTGAGCCAGCCACTCCCAGTCCCTATTCAAGCCCAAATTAATGGTGTTACATTTGCAAATGAATTGTAGCTCTGCAGTTTCTCTTTGAAGTCTGTTTTTGAAGTTTTTTTGTTGAAGTATGGCTACTTTTAAATCTGTTGTAGAATGTCGAGGGAAACTGAAGTGTTCTCCTACTGGCTTTTGTATGTTACCGTTCCTGATGTCTGATTTGTGTCCATTTATTCTTTTATGTAGAGACTGTCCAGTCTGGCCAATGTACATGGCAGAGGGGCATTGCTGAAACATGATGGCATATATCACATTGGTAGATGTGCAGGTGAATGAGCCCATGATTGGTGCGGCTGATGTGGTTGGGTCGTCTGATGGTGTCGCTAGAGTAGATATGGGCACAGAATAGACAACGGGGTTTGTTACAGGGATTGGTTCCTGGGTTAGTGTGGTGTGTAGTTGCTGGTGAGTATTTGCTTTAGGTTGGGGAGCCGTCTGTAAGTGAGGACTGGCCTGCCTCCCAAGGTCTGTGAGAGTGAGGAATCATTTTCCAGGATAGGTTGCAGATCGTTGATGTCCTGGAGAGGTTTTAGCTGGGGACTGTACATGATGGCCCGTGGTTTTCTGTTATTTTCCTTGTTGGGCCTGTCTTGTAGTAAGTGAATTCTGGGTAGGGGTCTCACAATTTTCCCTCTCTTGGTATTGATACCTCCTCCTCAATTACTGGGAGTGGACCACATCCACCCTAATTGAACTGGCCCTGTCAACACTGGTTCTCCACTTGTAAGGTAACTCCCTTCTCTTCATGTGTCAGTATATTTACGCCTGCATCTGTAATTTTCACTCCATGCATCTGAAGAAGTGGGTTTTTTACCCAAAAAAGCATATGTCCAAATAAATCTGTTAGTCTTTAAGGTGCCACCGGACTCCTTGTTGTTTTTTCTGATAACACTCCTTCTCTATATGCTTTTTGGCCCCCCTCAAAGAATTCTAATAGATTGGTGAGGCATGATTTCGCTTTACAAAAGCCAGGTTGATTCTTCCCAACAAATCATGTTCATCTATGTATCTGATAATTCTGTTCTTTACTATAGTTCCAACCAATTTGCCTGGTTTTGAAATTAGCCTTACTGGCCTGCAATTGCCAGGATTGCCTCTGAAGCTTTTTTTTTTTTAAATTCAGTGTCACATCCGCTCTCCAGCAGTCATCTGGTCCAGAAGCTGATTTAAGCGATAGGTAATGTAACAGTTAGTAGTTCCGCAATTTCATATTTGAGTTCCTTCAGAACTCTTGGGTGATCATCATCTGCTCCTGGTGACTTATTACTGTTTAATTTATCAATTTGTTCCAAAACCTCCTCTACTGACACTTCAATATGGGACAGTTCCTCAGGATTTGTCACCTAAAAAAAGTGGCTCAGGTGTGGAAATCTCCCTCACGTCCTGTGAAGTGAAGACCGATGCAAAGAATTAATTTAGCTTCTCCGCAACAGCTTTGTCTTCCCTGAGTGCTCCTTTAGCACCTCGATTGTCTATTGGCCCCACTGCCTGTTTACGACAAGCAAAGGTAAACAAACTTCTATTCTGAAAATACTACAGTGAGTTATTATTTTCCAAAAACAGCATAATTCTTTAAAGATCCTTGTGCTATAAAAACATTTTAACAGACCCAATCTACATGTTTAATCCCCAAAATGAAGCACTGACAGTTACTTAGCCTGCTGATATCACTGTTCAAGTACAGAAGCGATCAGTAAAGGTAAAATCATGAATTATTCCAAGTAACTTGCGTATACACCATACAGGTTTCAGGCATTAGCATATGTGCAGGCTGCAGGCCATAGGCACCTGTTTAAGGTGCTATGTGGTGTAGGCACAAATGCTGATTTTTCATTATCTTCTACAAAGGAACTAAAATCTGCCCTTGCGGGATGAAATTCAAAGCATTTACCTTGTTGAAGAACTTAAACTCTCCCCTGAGAGAACAGGTATGGAAGCTCTCACTGAAAAGAGAGAGTTAAAGCAAGAAATTAGAGTAGAAGACAGCAATGTATTCCACTCCTGACAGATGAGGGGAAGAGCATGAAATATTTTAGGCTGTGTGCACAGCCATGTGAAAAAGGAATTAGTCCCACAGAAAAGAATAGGTCTGTTTCAGAGAATTGAGAAGGAAATAAAGAACTGAGAAGTAGAAAGAAGACAGTGACCTACTCAGAGACTCAGCTGAACTCTCAAGAGACATCATGCTGAAGGAAGGGATATTTCCATTCCTTATTTTATTCCTCTGCAGAATTAGATGTATATCACAGCTGGAGGCAGGTCTAGTCACATATTCACTTGTCCCAGTGGGAGCAATATCCAGTTGTACTAAAGAAGCAACTAAAACAAAACAAATTTTCATTGAGATCGAACCTGGGATGCTGACACAATCTACGAATCACTGACAGGATGCACTATGAACAGCTCTATCTGAGCCCATTCTGTCTGCACTGTCAGGACTTGAGGTCTTCTTGCATTTACTGAACTGCTCGCTCAGTGTACTCTAAAAGCATCTTCAACTCTGTTATTGCCCACTGCACCAAGAATCATTTGGGGGTACTTTAATTAGCAGACTAATATAAGGTGGAGTCTATGGCTGGGATTTTTCAGTAAGAGCAGGGCACCCAGCTCCCTTAGTAAATACTTTTGAAAATCTCACCCCATTATCTTTCATTCAAAGTGTCAGAGTGGTGTGACTGGTATTCCTGTCACTGCTACTGGTCTGCTGAGAAGAGTTCCCAAATTCACTTCTCATTCCATTTGTTCTTCACAGTGTAAGAAGTAACCTGGCCCAACCATGAACTAAAATTTCAACAAACAATTTTAAGACACCATAAACAGCAGACACAATAGATTTCATGAGCAGGCTTCTAAAGGCTTGCTTACATACTAAATTAGCCAAAAATCTTAAAAGTAAAGATGTAAGACAGCAGACAGTCTGTGAAAACTAACTCTTCTCTCTCAAGAACATCACCTGTACACTCTACAAGAATTTTTGCATCACATAAGAAAACTACTTTCATTAAGGGAAGGAAACAAACCAATTCCAGATTTCACAAGTTAAATACTGCTGTGCAATATCCTCTGGTGATTAAACAGCTGCTAATAATTATTTGAGTATCAATGTGGCCAGTATGGCACCTGAGCCATAAAGATACTGTTTCTATTTCCTTTTTGAATTTTTGTAAGGAAGTATCTTTCTTACCCATAGGTTTTTCCAGGTCTCTCTCTCTCTCTCTCTCTCTCTCACACACACACACACACACACACAGTGAGGAAAGCTGCCGCCGCCCCCAGAAAGCAGGGCTCATATCCATCTCTCAAGGTCATATAGCAAGACAACTAACCTCTCTGAAGCAGTGACTCAAATTTTACGCAAGGCGATGCAAAGTTTTGAGGGTCTTTCACTAAATCTTTCATTCCAATCTCCTCCTTCTCATATTTGGTGCCTGGTCACATGTTCACCAAACACCACAAATAAAGTAGACACCTCTGCCAAGAGGCTATATAAAGAAAACAAGCCTCTTGCAAACCTACCATCCATTCTAATTAACTCATTCCTGGGATGTGGTAAAGTGAACTATTTAGAATTCCTTGCTCCTGGATACTGAAAATATCTTTTTCCATGAAAGTCTCCCCAGTTTCTGCAGATCTGCAAACTCAAGAAATACTCAAACTTATGCACAAACCCTGACTTCTGAATGAATCGTTCATATAGCTCAACTTTCTGCTGAAAACTTCAAGGTAGGCTTGCAGTATGAACCCTGATACCCTGCCATACATAACTAAGAAGTCTACAAATCTGTGTGATGACT
Organism: Chelonia mydas; assembly: GCF_015237465.2. Lineage (NCBI taxonomy): Eukaryota > Metazoa > Chordata > Testudines > Cheloniidae > Chelonia > Chelonia mydas. The sequence continues at coordinate 16,455,665 of NC_051252.2, read as the reverse complement.
ATTTTCTCCCTGTGCAGTGCTATGCTTTGTTTATAGCACAGGTCATTCTCAAAAGATATTTTTTTTACCATTAATTTTATAAAATTTGAATTTCAGATAATTAAATGCTTTGTATAGTTACTCTAGTGGTCTACATTGTGTGTAATAAGAGATGCTAAAGTTCAGCAGTACTTACTCTGGGAACAGGGGATGTCTGGGTACCCTTCCTTTGGCCGCTAGTCTCAGGTGTCAGGTCTCGGTGATCTAACTGAATGTGGTTCTCTAGGTCTTCAGCACTTTCAAATTTGACACTACACTCTGGGCACCTCAGACTGCCACACGGTCTCTCATTCACTTCCTGGGGGGTCAAGCCCGAAGACTGTCCGTTGGTACCCCTGGTCATGCATCCAGCACACAGGCCATATGGCAGGCCGTTAACATCCAGTTTCACCAAGTCCTGCTTGTTCCGGAACTCTTTCAAGCACAAAGCACACTTGTAGAGTTTCTGCAAAGCCTGACCATTGGGAGAAGAGGCTGCAGAGTTTCCTGCCAATTTCTGCATATGGAACGTTCCATGAATTTTCAGCTCAAGGGTAGAGGTGACTGTCTGCATACAGACAACACAGCGAAACCCAGTGAGGGAATTTCTGAGATCCGGATGCATCTGGCAGTGCTCAATAAATTCTTCCTCACTCTGCAGTGGCATTTTGCAGATCCTGCACGTTCCCGTATCCAAACTCTTGCTATGAGTGACTTTGTGCTCTGTCAGGGTCAGAAGGGACGGGAAGCGCTCCCCACAAATGGGGCACATGTAGTGCTTAGCTGGACCTCGGTGGGTCTGCATATGCTCTCTGAGGCCATTTTCTGAGAAAAAGGTCCTTGAGCAGATGTTACACTTGTGGCTACCTTTGATGAATTCTGCTTTCTTCCTAGAACAATCATCCTCCCCAGGTCTAATGTTATGATCTCTTAAACGATGGTTTTGCAAAAGGACTTCCATGGTATAGGCAGCCCCACAAATATCACAACCATACATTGGCTCAGAAGCATCTACATCATCCTCACTAGCCTCATGACTGTTTGAAGTATCCGGATTCTTCATCAACATGTTCTGGAGATCTGCAGCTTCCGTCTTCTTATTAGTTGGGGTCATGCCATTAGCTGTACCATTCTCAGCCCCAGCATCAAAGACACAATGTTTCTCCCGCAAATGTTTTTCAAGCAAGATGATAGCATGGAAAGCTTTGCTGCAGAACTTACAGTTGTATTTTTTACTGTGGGTTGTGATGTGGCACTGCAGTTCTACTTCAGTGCTGAAGGTCTCTCCACAGAAGATGCATTTATGTGACTTTGTTGGATTGCCCAAATGGCTATGCTTTACATGGATCTGAAGGTCCACCTCCTTTCTAAAATCCCAATTACAGGCTGTACAACGATACATCTTCTTTTCATTGCTATGCTTGACTGCCAGATGTACTTGGATAGATACCTTGGAATCAAAAACCTCTTGGCAAAGGGTGCAGTGATACAACACAAAAGTATGCATGTCCAGCAAATGCTTCTGCAAATCATCCACTGAAGAAAACTGTTTGTCACAGCTCTCACATACATAATGGGTAGAAGTTGTCATGTAGTGTACTGTGAGGTGCTGCAGGAGAGATTCCTGAGAATCAAAATCTTCTTTACACTGAGGGCAAGACTGTTTCCTTAAAAGCAACTCCAAATGCAACTTTAAATGAGTTTGAAAACTTTCAAAATTAGAGAACTTTAGATCACACTGATTACATGGGTATTCACCATTAGAAACTGAGTTTAAGCTGGCAGAAAGCCGCTGCCTTTTAGGGGAAGAGACTTCAACATCAGAAGAAACTGGACTCTGCTCTGCTTTTGACTTCTTATTGTGTGCCAGAGGAATGTTCTTGTGGTTTTCTTTAATGTGCTTTGTAAGCTTCAGGATGGAGCCAAAAATGGGGGAGTTTGTGCAATAAGGGCAAGAATAAACTTCCATAAAAGACTGTGTTGGCTGAACGACAGGGGAATCCAATTTTGAGTTTCCTACATTGCAGTGAGTTTGCTGAATATGCTCAGTCAAGGATGCTTCCGTCAGAAAGCCCATGGAGCACTGGTTACAGAAGAAGGCATTGTTACCATCTTGAGGGGTAGCACTTGGTCCACAGTGAGTGATGCGGATGTGCTCCTGTAGGCTATTGATATCCGCAAACATCTCAGGGCAATAGTTACAGTGAAAGGCAGAAATGTTGTTAAACTGCATCATGGGATATGCATGGTTTTTGTGCACCTTTCTGACATGTTCGTTCAAGTTGTACAGCGTAGGCATGGAATCAAGGCAGATCTGGCATGTGTGGCTTTGTTGAGGTTTGTCTGCATGAATGGTCTTCAAATGGATCTCCAGGACAGCAAGGCTGTTGAAGTCACGCTTGGAGCAGTAAGGACAGCTATAGGTGACTTTAGACCAGTTCTGGCCTTCCTCTCTTTCCACTGATCTGATCTTCTTTTGTCCTCTCAACGGTTTTAAAGTGGAGTCCGGAGTGGAGCCTCGTTCTACCGATGCGCTTGAATCAGGTGTTGCACTGCTCATAGACGCCACACTCCCCAAGACTGGGTCAGGGCTGACACTGTGGTTGCTGGAATCAGGTTGTCTGTGGCTATCCAAGTGGCAATAGACTTCTTCTACTGAAGAAAACTGCTCGGGGCACATAGGGCACTTGTGTTTTTTGTTGGCATGGGCTTGATGAATGTGGGAAAGCAGTGAATTTTCATCTGCAAATACTTCAGGACAATGAATACACTGCAAATCTGCCTTCTCAGAAAGCTGTGGGTGGCGTGTCATTACGTGCTTCTCCAAATCTTCTGTCTGACTGAATGTCTCTTCACAGTAATCACACATAAAATCATCCTTCTTCACCTCTTTCTCAGTCTTTGCCATATGTTCCTTGTTCTTTTTATGAGCTTGCATGTGACTCTGCAATGAGCTGGTGGAGGAAAAGCCACGCTTACAGACAGTACACTTGAACGGCTTGCTCGAACTGTGGGTTTTCAGGTGAATTTTGAGGTGGTCGCTGCGAGAGAATGCTGCCTCACATTCATGGCAATGGTACTTTTTATCCCCCGTGTGAAGCTTTATGTGGCGATCCCTACTTCTCTTATGCTTAAAAAGCCGGCTACAGTAGGTACATTTGAAAGGTAGTTTGTCACTGTGGATCTGCTCGTGCCTTTTAAGGTAGCTCAGGCGAATGAAGGACTTATCACAAAACTGACAGGGATACGGCAGGCCAGTCCCCCCTTCCTCCTCCCCGATGCCGAGATCACACCCATCTCCTATCATCTGAGTGGGTGATGCAACATCTTTGCTGGAGGGAGATGAAGCCACCCAGGAGAGTTGTGGGTCGTCATCACCATCTGTAATGGGAAAGCAGAAAGGAGATTAAAAACAATTCCCAGTGCATCTGTGAAATAAGGACAAAGCCTCTCAACAACACTGTGGGCTTCTGCTACTACAGTAAAAAAAATCAGCTGCTGAACAAAAAAAAAAGACATAAATGTCTCTTGAATTTTAAAGGATGCTTGAGAAAGAGGAAGAGAAGCACACATTGTTATGTAAGTTATGAACATTCAAACATCTAGCATTGATATAAGGCCCTTTTCTTTAGCAGGCTTAACTACTCACTGTACTGTAAAAGAACAAACAATAAGTAAACAAAATAAAATGCATTGTGAAGCAAAGCAATACAAACATGTCTAAGAGCTACAGTATTAAGTGGTCACCTGTGATTTGGTGGGATTTTTTTTAAATGATGCATCAGAATGATTTTAAATAATATCTCCTTTTAACAAAATCTTTTCAGTTCTTTCTTGAAATTGAAACAGATTTAAAAGGCTGCACAAAAGCGGTAACGTAGAAAAAGCAAACAGAATTCAACATCCATGTGAAATAGAAGCAACAGATTTGAGAATACTCAGTTGAATCTGTCAAGAAATTTTGATTGTTACCATATTCATTGGCTTAGAAAGGCAATGTTGTCCAATTGCAAAAAAAAGACTTGCAATAAAAAGACTAATAATAATCTTTGGAGATTTGAGCGTGTGTCATCACCAGAAAACCAACTTCAGGAACAAAAAAACAGCACAGCCAAGCCTGTAATGACAGAGTGCTCCCACTTCCATGGCTCAAAGATGAGGGTTTAGAAAATAGTTCATAAATCAGTATTTTCCAAAAGAAACACAATGAACAGAAGAATGGTTATTTTAAGAAAATACATAAAAAGTTAGCATATTTCATAATTTGAATTGTTCACCAGATAGAGAACAAAATGAGTGCAAATGTAATCCTTCCACAGAGAATGCTGAAGATGTCAAGTTAAGTGAAGATGCCACTAGTCTGATATAAAACTGAACCCTGAATGAAGAACAGTGTAAAACTTGTGAGAGTAGAGGAGGGGTAGGTAAAGCACTGCAATGCAAAAAGGAACCATTTCTCCAAACACAAACATTTACCCTCTAAAACATTTAATGATTCAACTTCAACTATTATTATAACTGAACAAAAAAAACAAAAAAAACCCACCTCCAACTGCGTAGGCTGCCACCCATACACTTGTCTGCCAACTAAACAGCTTCACCAAATTAAAGCACATGTACAGTAGAATAGCTCTCAAAGAAAAACTCAGTTAATGAGGATATCATCAATACAAGAACCTATGCCCTATATCATAGTATACTTAGTCAAATGTCTGCCTTTACATCCCAGGAAAAGAGGGATCTGCATTACTTTATTTTTATACATTCTTGGTGGAGTGTTCTAATCATACACAAGACAACTTATCTAGCAAAAATGTGCTGCATTTTTTCTAGCACGGCACTGTGTGGGAGGATGGCCTTCTCTCCTTACGCAGCACGACCACAGCATCCTCATCTTGACTCATCCAAACCTGCTACTCCAGAATGACTGATGGCAGGCAAACAGTATTTTATTCTCATGACAGAAATGTACTATAATTCTCAACAAGCAACCTAAACTTATAGAACGTTCAGTGTTCCTGTGTTAGACAGGAACGTAAGAGCCCGGCGGAGCCTGAACATTACAAAGTTTCATCCACTGATTTTTAGAGACTTGTTTTTAATTCTTTCTATTCTCATCCTGTAACCAACACCTAATATCTTTTTGTATGAGCAATCATATAATATGCTCCTTATTTAAATCTACTCTATTGTACATTACTGCATGCCATACTGAAGACTCGGGTTCGCTCCTCATTCTGAGCAGCCTCCGTCTCTCTCTCTCTCTCTGATGTCAGCCACATTCACAGGGGTTCTCTCTCTCCAAGCAAAGGAGAAGCAGCCTCTCTAGGGACTTGCATTAATGGGCCCTTCTGACTGGAAGGATTCAGCTGGCTGCCAGCTTCTTGGATTAGATTCAGTGGGGAGGTACCGGTAGATCACTGCTCACTAATTCCCAGCTCACGCCAGCTGGGCTCCTCAAGGGGAATGGAGACAAAAGGGAGAGAGGGGGATGCTAGGGCCCGAACTAGGGCAGCACATGGTGAATTTGCTATTCCTACAGTTTTTCTACTGGAAAAAAAACCCCACAATATTACTACTCTGTAAGTTAACTGGCTGTGGCCTAAACTGTAAGAAGTTGCCATTAAATAAAAATCATTGTAAAAATAGGCATTTAAAATGTCATACTTTATTATCACAGAGAAAGACTAAATATTTTGCTGCATATTGGTACACAGGCATAAATGATTTAAGAGGGAAAGCAGGGAGAAAAAACCAGATAGGCTTAAACCACTTTGATGAATAAATCAGCTTCAGTGTCCACAGCCTCTTTTACAATCTGCAAATTCAATGTGCCAAATTCACTGCTAGCATAACCCAGTACAACTCCGTTAACTTCAATATGATTATATGTGCTTGAGCCAGCAGTGAAGTTAGTCCATTATCTCAGCGATACAAATATGTTTAAGAAGTTCTCACACTTGTCTGAAACTGACTGATCTATCCCAAAACACACAGGTGGACATGGCAACAACTTTAGAAAAGATGCTAAGAATTGAAAAGCAGTGTTCCCTTCCTCCTGCTGCCCTCCCAGCATACTGGACTAATTTTTTTTTTTTAATCAAAGAAAGATGGTGTTACTTTCTGAATGACATGCATTCAGTGGATTCAAGTGAAATAACATTTTTCATGTTTGTTTACATAAAATTGAAAGCAAGACTGTCTCATTTTGGCAGTTTGATTTAGACATTTTTATTGATTTAAGTGTTAAACTTTTATTTTCCTTTTAATATATTTGTTTTTTCTGCCTTTTAGAATTTAAAAATAGCTGGACAACTATTGCTCCCACACAAAATCTACCTTGACTTCCTTACAAACAAAACATTAAAGAATCCAAAAACTAAAACTGAAGAAATTAGAGGGAAAACTCATTATCATTTATCTCTTTATGGAATGAAAACAATGCTGTTAATTTTAACTTGCCACTTTAAATTGAGAAAAGCCTTATAATAAGCCCAGAAGAATATGCTAAGGAATTTTGCTGGAGTATTTTACATTGGGAAGATACAGTTAAAATGTGGTGTGACATGCCTGGCAATAGTGATTTTTCCAAATAATTCTACATTAATGCAATCAAAGGAATGTAACAGAATGAGAAAAATCACTTTCAAAAAGGAGATTAAAGTCATTAAAAATGGCTAATCCTGCAAAGTGGGACTGTTCTAAAATAGGGAATCACATGGCTGGTGCAAGTCTTTTGTCATCTGCGCATAAGAGAATCAAAACGAGTATTAAAAGGAGAAGAAAATTCAATAAAAGTTTAATTAGAAAAAAAAAGAGCATTAAGTAGGCTTCAGAATGCAGGCAGACTGTGAGATATATGTGTAGGTCGTGATGCTTACGTGGCCAAACTTGATAATCAATCACAAAGTGATACAGTCATTTACCAACTTAATGTTCAGCATGTTTACAAAGCTGCAAGCATTCATCATCATCACTGAAGAGATAATTTCAGCCTAGATGCATTCAATAAATGTATTTTTCCATCTAATAAGAGCAATTTGGCCAAACTGCTCTATAAATCACACTTTGTTCTCCGTTTATCATTCACATAACGCAAGCCAAGTTCAGAAATGTACTCATGCAGCTATGACAATCAACCCCAAAGCTATGAATTCATGATTGGTTTTCAAAAGGAAGATATAACTTGTCAGAAACGGAAAGACCTAGCTAGCACAGTCTCCTGATAGGGTTGATATATTTGTTAAGACAATTACTTTGCTAATAGAAATAAAATTGTGTACACATAAATATAATTTCATGTCCCTGAAAGACACCGTCTTTCCACTTCCTCACACAAAGCTAGCCAGAAACTTTGTTACATTCTATCAAACTTTCAGCTGAGCCTTCACTTGTTGAAGAACTTCACTTGAAGAACCATCATTAGTGCACGAGGTAATAACCTCTTCTTCGAGTACTGTCTCTATGGGTGCTTCACTGTAGGTGACTTTACAGCAGTATCCCCTGTGGAGGGCTGCGACTTCGGAGTGGAGTCTATTATTGATGATAATACTGTGGAGCCAAAGATGGCATGAGAAGCTAAGTCTCGAGTAATAGCGTAGTGTTCTGCAAAAGTATGAGCAGAAGCAAACATTGCTGCCCTGCAGATTTCTGAGATGGAAACATCTTTAACAAACGCGACCAAGAGGGAAATGGATCTTGTGGAGTGCATGCAAATTCCTGAGGGATAACAATAGTTAATGCGGTCTGAGACCCATTTGGAGAGCCTTTGAGCTGATATTGCAGAGCCCTGAGATCTGTCCGCAAGTGAGAGGAAGAATTTAGAAGATTTCCTAAAGCCCTTTGTCCAGTCCAAATAAAATGTGAAGGCTCCCCTAACGTCAAGCATATGTAGTATCGCCTCCCTGTTATCACGGTGCAGTTTTGGAAAAGAGGTAGGGAGGTGGATGAGTTGGTTCATATGGAAGGATGAGGCCACCTTGGGGAGGAACTCTGGGTGCGGCCTCAGAGTGACTGTCTTTAAAGAAGACCGTGAAGAGTGGGTGAGCCATCAGCACTGCTATTTCCCGTATTTGTCATGCTGACGTGAGGGCCACTAGAAATGCTGACGTCATTGACAGGTGTAGAAGAGAGTAAGTGGCCACAGATTCAAAGTAAACTAGCCTGCTACTTGCTCCATCTTGCGGTTGAAAAGGAATTAAGAGTGGTTCGCCCTTACAGCGCTAAATAGCCTCAAGGCAGAGCATGAGGGAGAGTGCATGTGCAGGCCGAACGGACACTGCTATCTAAAATCACCAATCAGAGGCGCAGGGGTACAGATACATGTATAGTGGAGAACCCACAGGGACACTACTCAAAGAACTGCTGTGTTGCTCAGTAGATGGGACCTTAGAGCCTTCCTGCTTGTTTGATCCGATGGAAGAGGCTTGGCACCTCAGTGGGAATTTGGAGGAAATCAGACAGGGTAGTGGTGTAATTCAGCAAGCACTATCTGTGTGTTTCTGTGCTCTCACGTCATTATCCTTAATGAAGCTGTGGCCTGTTACCTTTCGATTTATACCCTCCTTTAGGGCAAAATTCTCTTGTGTCCAGAGGGCTTATGTAGGTCTTGTGCTGGTTCGCTGCACAAGGGTGAATGCACCATTAGAGAGAGTAGCACAGGGTTCACAACATGCTACAAAGAAGGTGAGTTGGAAGCAGCAGATTCGATTTACTAGAACAGTCACCCACATGCGCAGAGCCAAGACTAGAGCCCTGATCCTCCAGCTCCAAACACACAGACCGCCTTTAGCAGGCAGTAGTACAAGTCCCTTCACCACATTGTGGGTCAGCCACCAAAGGGTGACATCACATGCAGACACATACACAGGAAATGTCTACACAGCAGCTGCGAGGTGCTTCCCGGGGCGGGCAGACAGATACGTGCTGCCACTGCTTCAGCTAGCATGCTCAAAACAGTAGCGTGGCTAGAGTGGCACAGGCAACAGGTCAGGCTAGCCACACAAGAACATACTCAGGGGATCAGGCAAGGTGGTATTCAGATGGTTAGCCAAAGCCTCTGCTCTTCCACCGTGGCCCCACTGCCCTTTTTAGCATGCTGCCTCAAGCAGAGCTAGCAAATGTGTGTCTACCCATACTGGGAAGCAATCTCCCTGCTGCTGTGTAGACATCCCCATACACACAACCAGCACATCCGTTCTGAGAGACAACAGCACCTGAGTTGGAAGAACAGCTGAAAGAACTTACTGACGTGATGAGCAAGTGTGATTACACTGTACTGTGCCTTTAAATAAGGAGAGAGAGGGAATTTCCCTGGACTGTAGTACATGCTGAGAGTGATGGAAGGAGGCTGAAAGAAGCTACGGTGGTGGCACCTAGGGAGGACTGCACAACAGGGAATGCTGGAGATGCAGCTTAAAAGGAGACTCCTTTTCGAGCCTTGGAGAGACATTTTGTATAGGGAACAATAGACTGGGGTGGGTAGACCTGGGAGCTGCTGTTGTTCACCAGAGCAACAAACGCAACAGGAATAAATTAGCCATTTCTCTTCCTGTATACAGATCTGATTTATACTTAGCAGAGAAGCTATTGTCAAGAGGAAGGATTGTCTAATGGTTAAAGTTCAGCTCTGTGACTCACAAGATTCCTTGCTCTGCCACAGTCTCTCTGTGACATTGGGAACGTCACCTAAGGTAAAAATGGCCAAAGCACCAAAGCGACTTAGGCTTTGTCTACACTACACAGCTTTTAGCAACATGGCTGTGTTGCAACAGCTGTGCCGCTAAAAGTTGTGCAGTGTAGCTGCTGTTTGTCGGCTCTCCCGCCGACAAAAAATTTCCACCCCCAACAAGTGGGGATAGCTTTGTCAGCAGGAGAGCACTCCTGCCGACACTGCGCTGTTCATTCACACTGGCACTTGTCGTGGCAAAACTTTTGCCTTTCGGGGGTAAGAGGGGGTTAACACGTCTGAAAGACAGATGTTTTGTCGTTCAATTGCCAGTGTAGACATAGCCTCAGAAACCTAAATCCCATTTTTAAAAGGAACTGGAGCACCTAGGAGCACAAGTCTAATGGAAAGTAAATGAGGCTTAGGCTCCTAAGAGCTGAAGTTACTTTTGAAAATGAATTTTATGCTCCTTAACCACCTAGGCACTTAAAAATGTTACCCATAAACTCTCTGTGTGCCTCAGTTCCCCATCCGTATAAAAGGAAGAGTACTCTCCTGGCTCACAGGGGTGTTATAAAGCTTAATTCTCTAATGACTGTAAAGCAGAGTGAGGTCCTCAGATGTAAGGCCCAACAGAGGGGGAAACAGAATTAATAAGTATTATTGTCAGAGACACCTAACCAGGGAACACAGCAAGAAAATTATCATTGGATTTCAGAGGTGAAAGCAAATTTTTAACTGTAATAAATAAACAGGGATAAAAACTCACAATGGATTAAAATGTAGTATGTATTACACTTTCACACAGTATACGGTGTATACGGTGTATCCTAGCAGTGTCTGGATACACTGCAGTGTTGGTGTGAATCAATGCAAATGAAGTTTACATATCAAATGTGTGAGGTTTAAATGTTTCAGTTCACTCTGACACATTTTTACTTAAAAAAAAAACCAAAAAACCAAAAAAAAACCTTTTATCTTGTTTGCTCTCATCTCCCAATACCACTCAAATGTAATAAGAACAAAGTAAATAATAAACAAGAACCTACAATATCCAAAACTCCATTGTTAAGCTCCACTGAGTGTATTTTTAACTGTGATAACAGAAGACATTTAGAGCTGACACACATGATGATATACACCTATCCTTGAATGATATTAGCAATCCAACTAGCAGCTATCACTGAAATATAATCATATAGTTGGCCTTGATAAGTTTTGACTAGTACATATTCAAAAGTAGCTCTACCAAACAATGGAAATTATTTCCGCAATTTATATGTAATTATCCCTAATTATATCATGCCACAAAATGAGCATTAATACCACTATTTGGTTAAAGCAATCAAGCATTCATGAGCCAGGTAATGTATATATACATATATATGAAGGAAAGATCAACTATAATTCTTTACCCCCATGTTAACTGCTTTAATATAATGGCTTCTTATTCCATATATTTAGCCAATTAACACAGTATACTCTAGAAACTAGAACTGCTTATATAACTTCACATAAAGAAGTAACACCATACATATAGTTTCCAGGCTTAACAAGTTTTACAAACAAACCAAGTTTGAAGAAAATTATTTCAGTAGTTTTAAAATTATGACTATTTAAAGTTGAATGATCACTGTGTAAGACACGGCCATTTCCTTCCCTGGGAAAACTTAACTGTATTAAATGAAAAGTGTAATGTAATATTGTGTAATGTAATGTAATATTGTGGTCCAGGACTGAATGTAATCTTTCTAGAAGGGAGACGTGAGGTGAGGCCTGGGAGTTCAAAGAGCTATCTTGAAATCATCCAGACAAGAACAGACTTTTTAGGACAATACGTATGAAATACCTAGATAGAGGTTAATACAAATTCTCCACTGTGATGCTGACAGACCAGGTGCGAGCTCATACCAAAGCCCCAGATAAATTTATTTGTGTATTAGTAAGATCAAAGTAATTGTTAAATGTATAAGAATGTATTTGGTGTTTAAACTTCATGAAGATTAATGGGATGTTACTTGCATTGTTTTCACTTAGCTGTATCCTGTTATAATGCAATCGCAAACATTTACACTGTGTATACCCCTGTAACTAAATAACCCATCAAACGAGCCACCAAACAAGAAAGAAACCTTGTGAAATGCAAATGAAGAACTTTACCAGAAAAGAACTAATTTCAAAGCAAGCGGTCATTGTGTGTGATGATCAGAGGTGAAAGACTCAAAATGCATTCCTCACTTTCCGTCGTCAAACAAAAAGCTCATGTGGGTAGTGACCCTGTCAGCTTGTTTTCTGTAAGAAGAAGTTTTAAGTATGGATTCAGGGAAAGATCCTGCATTTCTGGACTGTTTGGATTCTAACAGGGCAGAATAACTGAATGGGAAGACAGAGATCCCCAGAGTTATTCTGGGTAGACCTGAGAGACTTTGGGACGCTGGCATATTACTACATCTCTGTTACTATTTGGAATGATAGATAGATCACCTGTACGTATATTTTACCTGCTTTAACCTCTCAATGCCTCTCAGTTCCTTTTCTTAGCTAATAAACCTTTAGTAAGTTTACTACAGAATTGGCTACCAGCGTTGTCTTTGGTGTAAGATGTAGAGTACCAAATGATCTGGGGTAAGTGACTGGTTGACTTAAATCACCACTTTTCCCCATTAAACCTTATGTGGTGTGATTTTTGCCTGCAATGACCTTTTATCACAAAGTCCAGTTTATCTGGGTGGCAAGATCATAGAATCATAGACTCTAAGGTCAGAAGGGACCATTATATGATCATCTAGTCTGACCTCCTGCACAACGCAGGCCACGGAATCTCACCCACCAACTCCTGTAACAAACTCCTAACTTATATCTGAGCTATTAAAGTCCTCAAATCGTGGTTTAAAGACTTCAAGGTGCAGAGAATCCTCCAGCAAGTGACCCATGCCCCATGCTGCAGAGGAAGGCGAAAAACCCCCAGGGCCTCTGCCAATCTGCCCTGGGGGAAAATTCCTTCCCGACCCCAAATATGGCCATCAGCTAAACCCTGAGCATGTGGGCAAGACTCGCCAGCCAGACCCCCAGGAAAGAATTCTCTGTAGTAACTCAGATCCTACCCCATCTAACATCCCATCATAGGCCATTGGGCATATCTACCACTAATAGTTGAAGATCAATTAATTACCAAAATTAGGCTATCCCATCATACCATCTCCTCTATAAACTTATCAAGCTTTGTCTTGAAGCCAGACATGTCTTTTGCCCCCACTGCTTCCCTTGGAAGGCTGTTCCAGAACTTGACTTCTCTGATGGTTAGATATACTGGAGAGCCCAAGGGAACTGTCTGTGACTCCATGGTAAGACAAGTATAGTGATCCAGGAGTTCACATTTGTCACTGGCTTAGTGAAATTTAATTACAGAACACACCACTAGTTTGGGATGTCTACCCTGTTTTCTGACAGTCTACCCTGGTGTGACACCCACTTCCAGTTATGCAAATATCTTTGGAAGCTAGCCATGAAATGAGGGTGATTGTCTGCTATTATCTGCTCCTGAGGATTGGTTATCCAATGCCTGAGCTGTATAAAGAAACAGGCTGATCTGACCAGCCTGGGTTCTGGTTCTGAATCTGAGACAGTTATGACCTTGTAACCCCGGGGGAAAATCCAGTTGTGAATTTGGAAGGTCTGACACCTATAGAAGCCAGAGGTTGGCATCGAGATGACCTCTGGTAAGCTTTTTAGCATGTGGGTAGGTTTTTTTTGTATTATTTTTAATATGTTTTCTCTGTAATGCTTTCACCTTAAGAATAAATGTGCTTTTTTATAAATTGCTGTGTGGAAACTTATAACTGCAAGCGATACTGTAGGCATAGCCTATGGAGAGAAAGCAAAGTGCAGACACTGGGTTTTTAGGCAGTGTGGGTTGTTAGAAATATTGCAGTGCTGGCAGGGAACAGTGCAGCCTTTAAAGATCCATTGGTCAGGAGGGAGAGAGAGACAGAACTCTGCCCAAGAAAGGTGGTAGTTGAGGAGTTGGGAGCCTACAGTGGGAGCCCTCGAGGGACCATGGAGGGAGAATACCAGTGCAGTTGCCCTGAACTGTGTCAATCATAAGCTCGAGACAGCAGACAACTTAAATCACCACTTTTCCCCATTAAATTTTAAATGATCCCAGTTTAAAAGGGCCCAGACATAGAAAACATCAGGTTTTATAAGGCCCATAGTTTGAGATGACCCTACTTTCATACCCACTCTTGCTTTGCATCAATCTCAAAAAACTGAAAGAGTTCTAACTTGTCAATTTTAAAACAATCATACCTTTAAAATCACTCAGCTGGTTTTCTTCTAATTTGACTTGTTCTGTAGATCTTATTAAGACTTCCAGGTCATGTCTGAAGACTGTATGTACTGAATAATTCTGAAAGTACTTTTCATGTGTAGGTCACCACTTTGAATCTGATCCCACCCAGCAGTAACCCAAATCCCTTACCAATAACTAGCACTAACTAGTACCTGTTTAATAGTCTCAGCTGGGAGCCCAAGGGAAGAAGACTGAATTGTATTAGCTGAACGGGCATGAAGACTGATCCTCTGATCCCTGGAAAGGTGATCCCTGCAGGTCAGGTGTAAGGCACTACTGAGAAGTTGCACTTACTTCATGGAACTATAAAGAGCTTCAGGCTTCAGGGACATTAGTCTAATTCATGGGTACAAAAGTACACTTCATGTTTAAAGGCACTATTCCAGTAATATACATCACATTCAAAGCAGAATGAAAATTAAAACAGGAACAAAAAGTAATATAATGGTATCACACTACTTCCATCATACATATCTATGGCCTAAAAAATGTAGTCACATCCAAATTATATGCTGATATGGTAATAAATGTTGTTGGGTTAAAGTACTAGCAAACAGTGATTTTTTTCAACATCATGCGCCATTCATTTTTAAGAGGATTCCAAAAGTAAAGAAATAAGGTATCTGGTTTTACCTTGAAGATACTGATAACATGACTTACAGAATATAGTCCTATTTTACCAGCTTTCCACCCCCTTAGACAAATTTATTTAGTACTGAAACTCAAAATGCAATTGAGCACAAGTCTCATTATATACATTTAAAAAATAAAACCTGAATTCACTAGAATGTTTGTTGTAGTTGAACTGTTTAACATGGCAACCTCAAAGCTGTGGTGAGAATAGCACGCTTAGACCTAGGTGAAAGCAGTCTACATATCAAAGTTGTCTTAATGTCATTTCTCTGGATCTTGCCTTCTACTAGAATCATTAATGGATATGGATAAAGATGACATTTAAATCTTGATAGATGATATTGATAAGATAACTTTTTTTTTCAAACATAAAACTTTTCCTAAGACAACTATCTGTATTTTTAAATTCTATCACCCTTTAATAAATGACATAGTCAGGGTGGAGGAGAAAGTTTTATGTTAGATCCAGGAATAAACTAAATGCTTTCAGGGTTGAATCACTGTTTTTCTTTACTCCCTTTGGAAAAGCAGCAGATACTATATTCTGCTGTGCATCATGGACTTGGGACTGAAAACAGCTGCACTCTAATTACATGTAAAGTGTACCAAAACATTCCTTTTATCACAGACTGTAAATCTGTTAGCATCTGTCTCTCCTTTGTTTCTTCCACAAGATACAAGCTTGTTTCTACATTTTTCTCACCTGTAGCGGTGATTAAAATTCATTATAAATGAAAGGAGTGAACACTAAAACAAGTTCCTCTGTGTACAGTTCTAAACTCAAATTAGAAACAGCTGTTTGCTAATTCATGCAGTGATGTTTTGTCGTGCTCTGTGAATCAATAACTCACCCTATTTCTACAGACATTTTAGGATTATTCATATATTTTACTCAGCAATTTACTTTTCAAACATGCTCAAATGCAACTTCAGCCTCTGTCTCAGGAGATGAGAAGCCAATTCTGTCAATATTATCAATGCATTAATAGACAGGTCTTGATAGTGTGCTACTCATGCTTTACCTGTTACCTAGAAGCTCCTGTGCCACTCTTGCCTACTTTGCTACCAACACAGTACCTCACAAAGATGAGCTATTTTAGGATTGACATGAAAGATTAAAACTGTAAAACAGGTTTCAGATGCACAGACCACTAAAGCAATAATTATACTGAAAGAAAATGCTAAAATTAAAATTTCAATTGTTGCCCTGGACAACTTTTAAATCTTAAGTAAGGTAAGACTCTAATAAAAATAATCCTTTGGTTAGAATTATTATTATTTGAATAAAGTTTCTTAACCAGTCTATAAAATTTTAACCATATCAACTTGAATTACTGTCAGAAAATTGCACTCTGTGCTTCTTAAAAATTTGATGTCACTATTTATCATAGTTTCAACAATTTACTTACAAGGAAAAGTCATACAGCTAAGAGCTGAATCAGCCTTGTTTTGGCATTTAAACAGGAATTATCTAGCTAAAAATCTGACTGTTCAGAAAAGACTTTCATTCACAACATTTTCAAGAGCCTCCATAATAAATTTGCACAGACTGCTCTCATCACAGTAGAATGTGACCTACCAGGTCAGTGTTGGGACCACTGACCCCAGCACTGTGCCCTTTGCATGGCTTGAGGATTTGGCCCCCCATTGTTAGAAGACTATCATCTTTCACAAATGCTAATAAAACACATAAACAAGGTAATTTTCTCATCAATAGCTAAAGAAAATATGAATCACCTCCTAAAATCAGGGGGATTAATTAATAAAAACCTGTACCACAAGAGCTATTACTGTTAAGTACAGAAAATGTGTTTCTTCTTTTTAAGCAAAAATGAGGGATTGCAAATCAGAGATCTCTCTGTGTCAGTGACAGTCCTGTTGTGGTCTTGAGAAGAATCCCATTCCTTCACTTTTTTTTAATCCCTTTACACCTCTCCCTCTTTTGATGCTTAAGAACCTAGCATTCCTCCTCCTGTAAGAACAAATGAACTGCTTCCAATAAAGCAGACATCAGCGCCATTCCTTGCCACTCTATAGAGAGCCATGGGGAGTCAAAGCCACTCGTACACTAATGACTTTTAAGGATGTGGCTAATCAAAATAGCCTCTTTGGATAAAATGCATGAAACTGATTTACTACTATTAAATATCGTGTGTTTTTATGCTTTAATTGGACAATCCTAAATATGGCAGCCACCTTTTGGGGGATCATTTTTTGGCTTTTCAGCGTGAGCATTACGCACGCAGACCCCGATTGTTAAAGGTATTTAGGCATTGCTGCACTTAATGTCACTGCACCCCAACTGATTTAGGAGCCTAAATCTCATTTTCATAAGGGGTTTAGGCACTTATGAGCCCACTGTGATTTTGACTCCTAAGTGCCTAAATCCCACACGAAAATGAGATTTTGGCTCCTAAATCAGTTAGGGTGTAGTGATGCTAAGTGCAGTAATGCCTAAATACCTTTAAAAATCTAGGCCATACTGCCCAGCACCCATTCCTTAAGTCCTTCTCAGCAGTCCACAGTCATGCCAGCAGATCGAGGGATGTGATCGTTCCCATCTATTTGACATTGGAGGGCCTCATCTGGAGTACTGTGTCCAGTTTTGGGCCCCACACTACAACAAGGATGTGAAAAAATTGGAAAGAGTCCAGCGGGGGGCAACAAAAATGATTAGGGGACTGGAACACAGGACTTATGAGGAGACGCTGAGGGAACTGGGATTGTTTAGTCTGCGGAAGAGAAGAATGAGGGGGGATTTGATATCTGCTTTCAACTACCTGAAAGGGGGTTCCAAAGAGGATGGATCTAGACTGTTCTCAGTGGTAGCTGAGGACAGAACAAGGAGTAATGGTCTCAAGTTGCAGTGGGGGAGGTTTAGGTTGGATATTAGGAAAAACTTTTTCACGAGGAGGGTGGTGAAGCACTGGAATGTGTTACCTAGGGAGGTGGTGGAATCTCCTTCCTTAGAGGTTTTTAAGGTCAGGCTTGACAAAGCCCTGGCTGGGATGATTTAGTTGGGGATTGGTCCTGCTTTGAGCAGGGGGTTGGACTAGATGATCTCCTAAGGTCCCTTCCAACCCTGATATTCTATGATTCTATGAAATAATATCTGTAATGCGGACTAGTTAGTTACTGGGAACATGTTAAATACAGAGACTATAAATGAAAAAAATTAGACTTTCCCCCCATGAACTGAATACTGTATATTGGTATGATTTGATATGATGCTTTATTCTGCTCACTTTCATGTTTCTGAATTGTATTTTCTAAGTGATAATTATCTTCAAGTCATCAATTAAAAGTAATTTAACTCATTCACAAAAATCACTTAAGGGTCATATCCTGTGTGGAGTGTAGTTCTTGAAAGTCAATGGGAGACAAGATACTTAGCACCTTTTTTGAGAGAAGTTTGCCATCTTCCAGGAATGAGTCTTAAAGATGAACAATATGTCAGTGACAGTGTAGATAACAGTTTGGATAATGTAATATTCTTTAAACTTGGGACAGTTGGTTAATTGGGACCAGAAGGAATCCACCAAAGCATCCTAGCTAAGCAGCTCCTACTGCAACTGGTAAAAGGGCTGTATTTCAGTGTGTATGTGGATTTAGTTCTCATGGAGAGTGTTAGACTGACAGCAGTGGAAACTGAACTCCATAGAACAGGCAAAAATTCACTCTCCCTGCTGTGATTCAACTCTGATCCAAAGAGCTAGCTACAGGGGAGAAAATAATTCAGCCATTATTCCTATTCAAATTTTGGCCCCTTGCCTCAGGTCACCAAAAAAGGGAGCCAAATACTAAATGGACTAGGCCTTGGACTGAGACTATTTACCCATTACACATAAGCCACCAAAAAGCTATCTGAGGATAACTAAATTCAGTCTTTATCAACCTGCGTTGAATTCAGAGGAGTTACTCAGAGGCAAAAGGTTCTCCATAACCCTCCATTCCCCTGAACTAACCAGTCCACAGATCCTATCTTTTATTTAAATATGGAAAAAAAATTATTTTGAAAAGTTAAGACATTTACTCCTAAATATACTGATCTCCTGATAGGAATGCAGGGAACCTCTTTGCAAAAACAGCTGAAAATGCAACTTTAAAACAGCCTCTAAATTACACAAATACGCTGATAAGTACTTTGCTAATGCAACCCTGAGTTTTGCCCAGAAGATATCTCAAGGTGGTGGCTTGGAAAAATCAAACACAAAACACACAAACATATGTTTTGCTAAATTATCTTAGGAAGTAGAGCAGGCACCTTTGTCACTCAATAAGATTCCTTCACTCTTTACATATGTTCCAAATCTACTACTCAGTAGAGAAAAATTTTGATTTTCATGTTTCAGCCCAGAGAAAAATCGCTGCACCAGGCTCTATTGCCAAGCTTTCAAGCCCAAAGGATTTAAAGCTGGTCATTATACTGTTAGAGAAAGTTGTGGGGAAAATAAAAGCAGCTTGTTAAGTCAGAAAGAGTAGGCTGTTCCAAGCTCTCATTTTGATCTAGGTGGGAAAACTGTGATGCACTTAAAAATGTAAAAGATTGATCTTCATGATCAATAGATTTAATACGACAAAACACATCTGTTGAAATTACTCAGATGTAAACAATCACTAAAGTCAACAATATCCAAATTTTATACCTCCTTCAAAGACTTTAAAAAAGAAACCACTAAAGTACAAGTGACAGAGACTTGTTACATGTAAACATATGCATTATTGGCATGATTTTCTAATGTGCTGTGCACCCCAAATCCCACTGAAGTTCACAGGAGCTGCAGCTGCTCAGCACCTTTGAAAATCAAGCCACATAAATATTAAATATCTACATAGCCACAAACAGATATTTTCATAAATACATCCTCATCCATCACACTCACCTCATGCATTCACAAATTAGATTTCACACAAATAAATAATGAAAATGTATATGAAGTAACACATGCAAATATCTTGACTCTGCAACAACATACAAAAGTATTTGCTAGATTCTGGTCAGCCGAGAGATATTCCAAATCTTTGCCTGCCTCTTTTGTGAAGCGTTATTGCACCACAGTGACACCAGCTGGTATCTCTGGAGTTAATGAGCCTGGCCGCTCCACCTGACCCGAGTCTGCAGACAGAGGGTCTTTGCTCCAGCTAAGCAGACCCCCTGCTCCCTAAGGATGTCACACATTATGGCAAAATACAATTAGCTCAGTCCCTAGTCCTGCTATATTAAACATTTATTTATTTATTTTAAAATAATATTTTTATTTTTAATTAAAAAAAAAAAAGAAACCCCGCATAATGTGAGCAAATGTAAGACCACAAGGTTGACTTTTAAACAATTTGTAAGTATAATTTAGTTAATACTAACCTGGAATCTATATCAGTGTTTCTAACTAGCCTGAGGGGAAGGCATTAAAACAAAAGTAAAAAAAAAAAAGAAGAAAGATCTCTGCTTTTCAATAGCAAAGAGAAATAACGGACAGGTTTAAAAAGAAACTAAGTGGGATTTTGTGTTCTGATAGATAAGAGCAAATACAATGGCTTACTTAGGATAGTTCTTTGTTGATGCTATATGGAAGCATTACTCCTTTTTAACCAAAAGTATCAGTCACTTTTAATGAGAAATGAGTTTTTAAAAACAAAACAAAAAAATCTTTGCTACCTGTTAATCTTTCTTCTCAAATCAGTGTTCATCTACAACAGATGTGCCGCATCAGAGGCCTATCAAGTTAACTAGCAACGACCCAGTGTCTGTGATCTGAAGACTTACATTGCATTGCATAACAAACACTCCACTGAAGGCAGCTCTCTTCTTACAACAGATCTCTGGCTCTTTGACAGAAGGAGCCAATGATAAATTGTGAGACTCTTCTGTCAAGTTTTCAAAAGAGGAGCTCAACTGACAACTAAGTACTTTCTTCATATGACATCACATCCTCATGAGATTCCTACTGAAGCATATGCAAAGAGGGGCTCCTGGCTGAGTGAAGCATATGCATAGCGCCTACTGGCCCAGCTAAAGGAGATCTCATTTTGGCTCACCAAGTAGAGGAGCTGTTTACAGACCATGAAGATCCCTGGTTCAAGTCCTGTATGTGGTAATTTGTGTGTTGCATACTACAGTGACTCCAGACAGTACCTGGGGGATCGTGTTAATGGGTTATATCTGCTCTACAAGCAGCTAAGATCCTCTTTTGGAATCCAGACATTTAAAGCTAAATTCTGCCCTTGCATATTAAGTCAACTGGCTAGAACGAGTGTGAGGGCAGACCTACTTAAGTCAACTGGGTAGAACGAGTGTGAGGGCAGACTTTGGCCCATGGGTAAATCCTGGCCCCATGGCCACAAAAGCTCACCTGAAATCAGAAGGGATATGATTCTTCTGCACAAAGGGAAGAGGGCAGGCTTTGGGGAGGCAGAGCACACACATGCCTTTCAGAGTGTGAAGGACATGGCGTAGGTGGGCCAACAGCTACGTGCTGCGGTAGAGATCTTCCTATCCTCCCTCTGTGACAGGGGAGGTTCAAAATAACTGCCCAGGAAGCCTATTCTACAGCTGGGTCTAGAATATACTTCATGAAGCTGTACCACAGTCACCTGTGTGGCTCCCAACAATACCTAATCTGGTTACTTGAGACGAACCCTTCGCGTATAATTAGAGTCAATGGTGGCTGACAGTTCCAGACCCACTAGCTCCATCCCCGAGTCATCAAAACCCTAAGCCATCATGAGTGGTCATAAAGGCTGCTGACAGACTCATTATGACAAAAATGGCTGGCTGATCCCCATCTAAAATCACTGGTGACCCTAACAAGCATGGTCTAAACTCCCAAATAAACAAATAAAATAAAAAAGCCAGATCCGACCCAGGATGTCAGTGTCCAATTCAAAGCTGGAACTGTACACCCATCATCATTCTGCCATCACTTTCCCGGGAAAGCAGACATTTGAGACGGGACAGTCTCTTGACAACAGAGTAGACTTCCAAATAAGAATGGTCAGCATCCTCCTCTCGCCAAGTGAGGCACTGATAGTGCCTATCAATAACCATAGCCAAATCACTGCATTAAAGCCACCAGGTCAGGCAAGGGTCAAAACTGCAGGTGATTGGCCTCAGCAAACCTAGACAACAATGGGCATTATTAGAAACCATGCTAAACTCAACCAAGAGAGACACAGCCCAACGGAGACCCCAAAGCACAGTCAAAAAGTCTTCCCAGACCAGCAGGAAGTTTATCTACTATTCGGAACACATTACTGCAATCAAATCAAGGAATCACGTTATGTATATGTTATAAGAAGGGGACGTTTGGTGATTCCTCAACCGTCTGTTAATGGAGAAGATTTTCCTCTCCATTTGTTTACTAAAGGCCTAAACCGTGGGGAAAGGGAACTGGCTAGCCGGCCATCTATATTAGAACAGCACTTATTTAACTGAGAGTTTAAGTCCCCTTTTGTTTTTATGTTTTTCTTTTTTGTTGCAGGTTTGAATTGTGCAATTTGTTTTAATAGTTCCTGTCTCTTTACCTAGGCCTCAGACACATGGCTGTAATAGAGAGTAGATATATAATGGGGAAAGGGCCAGGGAATCATTTTACTTTTTCAAAAATTGAGAGGGTATAACAATAAAATCAGCGTTGGAATATATGTTCACTCAGTTTCTCCATGAAGAGAAAAAGAGGCAAATGTCTTGCTCATTTCCACCACACACACACATATAAATACTCTTTCCACACATCCTTTTTCTCTCCATTTGATAAAAATCTTTCTCATCTGAGTTTACATCAAAAAATTAAAGGAAATAAGAGAAACTTTGGTTTTAATAGCTCGCTCCCTAACTTTGCCCCATAATGGAGACTAACAGTACTAATAAAATAGTCTCTTGGAATGTCAATGGACTTAACCCAGTAAAGGGAAACAAAATTAAAAGATACTAAATAACATTAAAAATTAATTTAAGATATTGCAGGTATAAAAGAAATTCATCTCTCCATAGATGAGTCAAGCTAAACTAAACAAGGTTTGGGTTGGAAATCTACCTTCTGCAGTTTTCGAGGGGGTGGGAGTGACAAAAAATGGTTGCCTAATTTGTAAAATCTTCCCATGTCAAGTAAAGCAGTCCTGATCTACCTAATAGGCATAGACATGTTTCAGGAACTGTAAATGGGCAATAAACTAGATATATATGCAGCCAACTAAATAAAAAACAGAATTCACTAATAATCTTTTGTTAGATCTTGCCCCACATGTCAAAGATATTTTACTTGTACTAGCGGATTTTACTTAGGTTCCAAACCTAAAGCTAGAGAGAAGTTCTGATTAAAAACACCCAAATATATCGAGAGGAAAAACATGAAAAGAGATACCAAATGCAATCACTGACAGGCAAGTAGTAGATATATGGAGAAAGCTATACCCTGAAGCAAAAAAATTTCATTCAAAAAATGTTGACCAGCTTCAGTATTAAGTTTGCCCCATAGCACGGACACTTAGGAATGACCAATATCAAAAGTGACTGCAAAAACACACACATTTCTAAAAATCTTATCTCTACCAGGGAGAAGTATGATCGTCAAAGCCTGAGTCACCCCATCTGTAATCACTGGCATGTGGTGGAAATGGAGGTTCATCCTTATTGTTTTCAAAACAAGCTGAAAAATTTTAAATCTATGTGGATTAGGGCAGGTTGAAATTTTTCCTTTGAAAATTGGGTTTTCAACTACACAAAATCTTTATTGAATAGTGTCCACTTTCCACAGGAAAAATTTAATCGTTTGTCAAAAAAATGAATGCCCACAAATTGAAGTTTTGGTTTAAAAACTGACCTATTTTAAATCAGAAACATACCTCTTGGGAGCTGTAGTTCAATTTCCTTATGTCCCCATTCTCCTCTATGGACCAGGCTGCCCAGCTGGGCAAAGGCGGCGCATTATAGAAGATGTAGGCTGACAGGAGAGCCCAGCCCAAGAACGAGAATCGGAGTATGGGGCACTGTAGCAGGGTGGTCACCCTGCTCCGACCCTGAAGGGGTTAAAACAGCCCTGGGAGAGGGCCACTTGGGGGAGCCAATAGTAGAAGCAGCCCTGGAGAGGGCTGCAGCTGGGAACAACTAGGCTGATTGGGGGAAGCAACCATAGCTGGGGCCACGCCCCAGTCAGGCCACAGCTGGCCCTTATAAGAGGGCTGTGGGCCAGAAGCTGGAGGAGTCTCACTCTAGCCCTAGAGTGGGAAGGGCTAGCTGCCTGAGAAGAAGGTACCTGAAGCGGAGCAGTGCTGGGGAAGGGCAAAGGGAGCTGGGGAGCTCCAGCCTGGTAAACCCCCAGACTGCTGGCCTTGGTAAAGGCCCAGAAAGGTACTGCGGTTGCAGAGGGCAGCTTGGGAATAGGCAGAGGCAGCTGGTCCTACCCCCTTGCCAATGATGAGTGGCCATTACACTGCAGTCTGCCTCAGTGAGCGGGGACTAGCTGATGACTGGCAGTAGCCACTGAGGCAAGCTGGGTTTAGAGGGTTGGGTTTCCCCTGGGAGGGGAGACCCAGAGCGACAGGGTACTGCTGGGGCAGAACCCTGAGATAAAGGGCACCAGGGTCCAGGAGGGACAACGGGCCAGTGGCAGGCGAGACACTGGCCTGCAGAGAGCACTCTGTAAGCTGGAAAAGAGCTAATTTCCCAGATGACCAGCAGGAGGTGCTGCACCAGTGTGTCATCGCCTCACTACAGGCACCCAAATTATAGTTCCAACGAGGCACCAGGAGAGCATTTCCTAATTGAAATATTTTAGTTCTCAGCCAAAATATTTTGATTTTTTTTCCTGCAAAGTAAAAAATTTCTGTGGAAATTCTAACCAGCTCTAGTGGAGATTCCTTAAATTACCTACCAGAGTATCTTCCACCGCTGCAGAAGGAAAAAAGAGTGAAAAATGGAGATATGGACAATTTAAACTAAAACTGGACTAATTTTAATTTAGTTTTTTTTAAAAAATAAACAAACAACTTCCCAGCATCAAATGTCTGTGAAATAGAGTGGAGAATTGTTCTTCAGCTGTCAGCTTGTTTCCTAATGTACAATACCAATACTGAGTATTATGGAAGTGCTAGTCAGGACTCCACAATTAAGTCTGAGTTCTGTTTTGTGCTTCAGGCAGAGGTTCAACCTCTTTGTTCTGTGTGAAAAATACAGCATATTCACAGAATTCACATATTCATAAGCACAGAATCAATTTTATGAGCATTTACAAGTAAATAACATAGTGACATCATTCAATAGCCAAATTACTGTGATTAAGGCATTTTAGTATTTGTGGTACCAGATTAGAGGAAACTGATTTGTAAAGACATTATGTTTTTCATTTTCTTTCCCCTCGTGGCTTTGCGACAGGGCTGAGTTAAAGTTGTTTGGGTATTTTAATTGTGCATGTCTTACCTTAATGTGTTTGGATTTCTTTTAAGTGTAACCTTAACTCTGAATTTCTTAGGTTTTTTAATCTGTGGCATTGGGATAATTACAGCACACCTATAATGCTTTTTACCCTTAAGTTACTCATACATACGCTTCACCTTATTAATGTAATTTTAATGCATCCATATTAATATAATTGTTTTGTCTAGGATGAAGACATTGGAATATGATTTGTTAATTTTATTATTAAATTTCCTAGTGAGCGGCTCTGTTACTTGGTGTACTAATTTTTTTACTATGTAATATCTGACAAATACAAAGCAGGGATGCTAGGACAAACGAAAATAAAAACATCCAGAATTAATGCATAAATGGTATATATTAAATATCGTAAATATATATTATTTGTCTTATTTTTATAAGATACTCAAAAAAGAGAGCTGAGGGTTAATTTTTAATGTCTCTTTGATGTAGTTAGAAAAGTTCCCACTGCCCCCACATGAACACACACATGCACTAACAACTTTTGACAAATTCCTATCAGTATTTTTGTGCAATTTTTACATCAGTCAAAATGTGATCAGTTAATCATATTTATCATGGACAGTAACTATGAAAAAGTGTAAGTGTGTAATTAAAATACATAATCACACAATCTGATTAGCTTTTTAAATTACTTAAGAAAAAATTCACTGATCTTGTCAAAGTTAATAAAAATAATGTAATTCACAGTTAAAGCTCACCACAGTGCCTCTCTAACTACTTCCTTAATGTACCCCAGAGTGCTTAGGCATTGGAGGTCAGCTCTGAGTATTAATTTCCTTACTTTTATTAACTTCTGTGATAACCTTCATGTTCTGTTGCTGTTTTGTTAGAAAAGGCCATTCATTTAGTTGAGCAATACTTTGAGAGAGAGCTAGCTAACTCCTTGAAACCTCTTCAGATTTGGCTGATTAAAAATCTGCCAGTAGAATCACCTTTTTATTTACTCTATTTGTTTGGGGGGGGGGGTGTTAAAAAAAAGTCTTGTTCCATTATTTCACAGGTAGGCTGGGGAAAGAAATCAATCTCAGAATAAAACACAAGCCATTTCAATCAGTAAATAAACCACAAGCAAACTGGCAATGTTGAAAATAAGCAAACCAGTGAAGACTGCTAGCAACATAATTTAACTACAGTTGTCTTGGGATAATAAGTAAGTTGAATCAAAAAGCAGCACAGAGCTATAAGGGGATGTGGGCAGAGAGAATTAGCCTGAGTGGGCACGGGATAGGTGGTGCTGGGGCACACCAAAGGTGAGAGAAGTAGGAGTAAAATAAAATAGTGGCTTTGCTTGACAGGAATTTGGATCTCAGGAGGAACAGAAAGGACTGTGACAGCCACAAAAGTGATTGAGAGGCCTTGACAAAGGAATGGGAGGGACTGGCACCAGAGAAAGGAAGAGAAAAGGCAGAAAATCTGCAGAAGTACCCAGATGCAAAGGGAAGAACTGTCCAGCAACCTGCAAAGGCCAGGGAGAATCATCAAGGGATCTAACTATGGAAAAGCAGTCCAGAGTAGTTAATGGTGCAGTAAGTGAGAGTGTTAATTTTTTTTATATTACACAATATTACATTTCCATCTGAGAAAATAAAAGTGGAAATTCCAAACGTGTTCTCATGGGCAAACTGCAGTCTCCCCTAGAAGAAAAAAAACCCCTTTACATTTAATGAAAACCCTCAAACTGACTGTTTTAATTATAAAATGTAGGGTACTAAAGTGGAGGGGGGGGCAGGGAATTAGAAGTTACTACTTTAGTGGCAGGACAGAGCACCGCACAGTTACCACTCTGGAAATCAATTTTTCCAACTTCTGGATGTGATTCTCCTCTGAAACATTTATATACAAACTGGGATTCTATAATGGAATACTTGGCGATTGGATTTCACAGCTCTGTTTTATTCATTTTTGGTTCTCTCTCCCTCCTCCCCCCCTTCTCCCTTCATTTTTACCTTTCCATCTTCCTCACCTGATTCCCCAGAGTGAACAGATCAGTTGGAGAAGTTTAACTGACTAACAACAATGGAAACAATCTCTATTCATCCACAGGCCAGTCAGATCAGAAACAGCCATAGTGAAATCTATTCATACTGCCCCACCTGTGACCTCAGCCCTGGGACTAAGGGAACCACCCTTTCAACTGGGGAAAGGATGGGACGAGGTCTCCATGTTAGCTCAAGTGCTTGGTATTGCCTCAATTTCAAAGGAACAAAAACTGCCAAATGCTGACACATTAACATTCTACAGAAACTGAGCAAACATCAAATTTATTTCACTTGGGAGTGAAACCATCATCTCAAAACTGAAAGGCCAGTAACAAGTTCAGTTTCCAGTTCAGGTGGGATGATTGAAGACAGTTTAAAGAAAGATGCTGCTTAGTTCTTTTGCTTCCACTTTAGCATCCTTCTCACCCCATAGGTGAGGAATACTGAGGTGCTTATTGCAGATAACTAAAAGTTCTGTTCTCACCCTGGACATCCTTCATGGAATTGTCCAAAAGCGGCAAATGGAGGTGGGATGAAATATTTTGCAAATTGCTTTCAACAAATGGAAACAATCTGAAGAGAAACTTAGCAATTCTGAAAAAATGGCCTACTCCAGGGGAAACCACACTTAAGCCACCCTGCTAGCAATGCACTTCAGTGTTAAACAGCTCACTGTGCCATGCTTTCAATGTAGAAGCAATGAAGGTATGCATTTAACAGCTGCCTGTGGAAAGAGGTTAAAAAAGGGGAAGATACAAAATGATTTAAGCAAGTAAAAAACATTATGTGCAGCTATATGACTCCTTTTCCTTTGTACACAGTTCACTATTACAGATTACATTTGCAAAGTATAGCTTTTGATAAAGTGTAGCAAAAAGCAACCTAATAGCATAACTTTTTTCATATGTACTTTACTTTTGAGTCTTCCTATGGGGATCTAGTAGAGGTGGTTTTTTTATTATAAAAAATCCACTTCCTATGTATTTGTAAAACTGGGTAAACTTAAGAGAACAACTTTTAAACAGCTAACATGACTTACTCTAACTTGTGGAGCAAAAAATTGTAAGTAAAACTTAACCGAACAGAGGGAGTGACATCTCACACTATGAATTCAGTACCATAGAAAACTCTGTGGACTGAAGGTATGCGTTGCATTCTCCCTGCACTGCTTCCTGTGCGCGGGCTTCAAAACAGCACCTCTTCTTGCTGAAGATAGAACTGGCTCATGTCATTTTGTTTAAAGCTTGCTCTGTGTGTTTGTTTCTTTCCAATGGCATAAAAAGGACCATGCAACCTAGCCTTTGAACAAATTACAATTAGCTGTTTTAATCAGTCCTTAATGGTCTAACTCTCCTGAGTGATAGTGAGGTAGGAAAAAGCTACACAAGAGAAATATTGGCGACAATGTCAGTTTATCCAAAAACAAAAGGCATTTTCTAAAAACCATGATCAAAACCAGGCTCAGAGAGAGATCTAGAGAAAAAAAAAATTCCATCCTTATTTGTACTCAGCATTGTCACTTTGAACTGCATTGTTCTCTTGACTTTTGTTCTAATTACACAAACATTTAGAGGACTCTGTTCTACAAAAAGGGCTTTTTCTGAAGGAAACAGGTAATTCTAACAGCCACCATCTTGGCTTCTTCCCTTCTCCACCCACCACCATTTTACCGTCTCTCTTCTTTCTTCCTGCTCACCTCCACCCCCAACTCAAAAAATCAATCTATGAATGCTGGGCAGGTCCAGATACCCAAGGAGTGAGCCAAGATCTCTCCTGGAGGAAGTACCATAGTGAGCTCAATGACTGAGTTGTTTGCTGGTACTAGGGAATAACACTTCCCTAGGGCCTTTTCTGAATGGAGTCTACCACCTGGGTTAAGTCATTATTACAATCAAGCAGAAAAAAAGGGGGAAGGAGAGAAAAAACAAAAAAACCTACAGCAAGCATCATTAAAGCTCATCAAAAGTGCATTAGAGAACACCTGATAATATACTCTGAGCATTAATGATCCTTATGAACCATATTAATGCAGATGTTATCTGAATTCATGGAAACTAAATTTTCCACTCACATATATTTCTCTAAGTGCTATCAGTGGCCAACGCTTCCATCTGCCTCTGATATTTAGAAACAAATAGATAAGACAGGGTGTTTATTCTGATACTTTCTGCTGACCACAAATCTCAAACAGGTACTCTGAATTCATGATGCTTGTTGATATTCGAATGGATATATGTTGTGGTTAAAATGGACAGTATTAAGCCAATATTAATAGCAGGTTTGCAATTGTGTTGGCCTAAACTGAGCTATCATCACTATTAGGATCACTATTTATGGGCAGACTTCATCTCTGATGCTTGGCAGGAAGTTTTTGTTGCAACCTTATCCCTCTTGTTTTGTGAACTGGAGGAGAAAGGGTGCACATTACTTGAGGAAAAAGTACAGAATTGATAGTGCATCTCTGCTATAAGGTACTAAATGCCAGGTTATATAACAAGCAGCTTAGTTGTCTGAAGAGTCTAATACTTCAACCAATAACTGAAATGGAGGTCAAAAAATTAATTCTAGACACTGCCTAAGTCCTATGTTCCTCCTTAACAGAAACTGCAAATCATGTCAAGTTCTGCATAAATAGGTTTTGTGGGGGGTATTAGAGGGTGAATTACTGTCATCTAGATTCTAGTGCTTAGTAAAGCAGGGACTATCAAACTCATTTTGCCAATATCCAATGTGAACTGCTGCTCTCAAAGTAAAAAGGTCACCCAACCAAAAATTCCTCATAAAATCTCCACATTCTTACAAAGGGACATTTTATAAATACAACAGTCCCTAGATAATGTGTGGTGGGTTTTTTTCAATATAGCAAGTGCAGTGAAATCCTTTTCCTAAACAAATAGCTGTTAATTTTTGCACTATCTTAGAATTGCTTATAGAACGTGGGAAGCAGAAATTATCTTTAGTGCTGCTGAGAGGCCAGGTATATTTCAGGCAACCTCACAGAGCCTGCTTCTATACCATATGGGATATAAACCCACAAACTATGAAAGAACCCAGTTCAGTTTTGTTTTCTCAAGGGACATCTATTATCCCTTATCTCTCAGAAAATGAACCCCTATATCTAGAAGCTCAATAACTAAGCTCAGAACTAAAAGTTTAACATTAACTCTTCCTGTGTCGTAGTGGATGCCATCTTTAAAGCCAGAAAACTGCTAATGTCTTCCATTTGAATCTCTTTTCCTGCAGTTGAAAGTAAAGAGGGGCATCAAAGTACATTTGTACTCAACTGTACTGTTAAAATGTCAAGGCACACAGTAGAAACCAAATTGCAAAGAACTGTAGAGGGACAGATGGAGGGATACAGAGGCCGCTAGACCAGTGGTTCTCAACCAGGGGTACGTGTACCCCTGGGGGTTAGAGTTGCCAGGTGTCCGGTTTTCAACTGGAACACCCAGTCGAAAAGGGACCCTGGCGGCTCCGGTCAGCACCACTGACCGGGCCGTTAAAAGTCTGGTCAGCGGGGCTAAGGCAGGCTCCCTGCCTGCCGTGGCTCCATGCAGCTCCCGGAAGCAGAAGCATGTCCCCCCTCCAGCTCCTACGCTGTCCATGCCCCAAGCGCCAGCTCCACAGCTCCCACTGGCCCCGCAGCCAATGATAGTGTGCAGTGACACTTTTGTATTTTTATGCCTGATTTTGTAAGCAAGTCACTTTTTAGTGAGGTGAAACTTGGGTGTATGCAAGACAAATCAACCTCCTGAAAGGGACGCAATAGTCTGGAAAGGTTGAGAGCCACTGCACTAGACCAAGTCTTCAGGATTCCACCCCCTACCACCCTGCATGACTGCCCCCCTAACTAGCACAACAATTCTCATTCAGTAGATTCTGATACAGCTGTTCTCTTCCTGTTTTTCAACAAATATGGATGGTCTTATTCTGAAGGGTTAAGTAAAAATACCAAGTGATAAATCGGATTTTCTAAGTAAGTATATAGAAAACTTTGGTCATATAAAATTTATTTCTAGATACCCTTTAACAGTACTGAACCCACAATCCAGCACCACACCATCCTAAATACACTGCCAGGTAACCAGAATGGAAACAAGACAAAAGACCTGTTGGAATCTATTGAGAAGATTCCTGGGCACACAGGGGTAATTAATTTTAATAAGAAATATTGTGTGATGAGTACACTGGGAAAGCAATGGAGAACAAGCAACGAAGAACAAGCCACAGTTTGTGACATTTAATATCTGGATAACTGAGCATTCTTCTTCAGCCTGTGCTTTACCCATCACTGAACTGCGAAGATGAACCTCACGTACATTAATTCATTCTTCATGGGGACATTTTGTTAACATTACTATCCAATAAGAGCGCAGGAAACACCAAAAGTGTACCATGCTGAATGCTACAGCATGGATAATTAGTCTATTACATCAGTGCTTTTAAAGTAGTATCTCTAGCCAGAGGCCAAAAAGAAACGTCAAAGGGGCCCCACAGGCAAAGTTCAGCATCAACACTCTAGGGAGAGCCCCGTACCCTACTTACTCTGACTGCAGGAAAGAAAAGTCAGAAACATCTGTTGGGAGGCCAGAGGTTAGGCCAGTCTAGGTCAGCATAGACCAGTGCAGGATGTGGGTGTTTGCAACAGATTGCAAGAGTCTCCACTAAAAACAAAATAAACTCCAAACAGTACTAAACTTATACCTGTGAGCATTCCGGGATTTCCTGTATACAAACCAGCATATACTCTCATTAAAAACATGCCACAGACAGCATAAAGTGCAAGTACTCACACTGAGTACAACAAAATATATCCTGAACTAGAAAACTGGTTGTGTCAATTGCAAAAGGCCTCCGAATGAATTTTGAGCTTCATTCAGTCTTTTATGGAGTTCATTTCTGGTTAAGGAGTGAGTTGGAAAGATGGATTCTTTCATGAAAGGGGCAGTGGTAAGCTGTCCCACTGAGAGCTCAGAGAGAAAAATGAAAACACATACATGATGTGACATGTAACATTGATTGGAAACCACATTCTACACAGCATGTTCTGGAGTACTGAAAGCCAAATGTAAAAAGCCTTCTAAGTTGCTGCAACATTTAGAAATCAAAAATCCATCAATGAAAGACAAAAAATTTTCTCAAAAAACCCTTGATTTCTTGGGGGAGGGAGAGGGAGTCAGTAAGACTTCATTACTCAAAATGGCAATGAAATCATGTAACAGCACAAAGCACACCCTATTGTCCATAATTACATCCTCTCCTACACAGTAGATCGGCTTTCAGAAATTGTAGGGCATGATGCAGCTACCAAACTGAAAACAATGGCTTTGTTAAATAACTTTCACACTGGCCTAGTGACACGGCTGAGGCTATCAGAGAGAATCTGCTTTCAAAACTTAGCAAAAGGGATTACTTAAACAATTCAGCTAGAGACGACAACCGAGGTCTGTGCTGCACCACAGCATCTCGCACTTTGAGGTACATTTATGATAGTTCTGTTAAAGAAGACTTGCGCTGTTGGAAGGCTGTGCCAGGACACACAACAGGAAAATGCTCATTTGAGACATTTCAAGAAGCAGTCAGAGTTGAACAGTGGGAGTGATATATTGCAATCTGCACAGATGGTGACAAGAAAATTACAGGTAAGACAGGTAGTAGCCTCAGAGGCAAGTGTGGATCCAAAATTTCACACCAAATGCCTTGTGGTGTCACTGTTTCATACACTGCTAAGCATTCTTTATGAAGAAAAAGTCTGAGAACCTGTTGCAGGATCTACATGAAGCTGTTAAAGTTACAGGCCACCCCATGCATTTTTGATTTTTCACATTGCTCTGTGACAACATGGAAGCCCTTCACCAGCAATTCCTCTTTCACAACGAGGCGAGGTAGCCCTCACAAAGCAGAGGCCTAACTCAACTCTTTGAATTAAGAACAACAGTGCAGACTTTCCTGAATGATTATTAATTCATTGGAGGAGGGAGGAGGGTCACGCATAGCCTTTCTTGCTGACAGTTTTGGGCAACTTAACAAGCAGAACTTTTCTCCTCAGAGAAGGAATATGAATGTTCTGACCTGAAACATTCATCACAAAATTTGGAAATTGGTCTTCCAAAGAGGAAAACTGGAGTAATTTCTCCTTGTTTCAGACTTCATAAAGGAGCAAGTTGGGAGCCATCTTAAGTCTGAAGGAATTTCAGATTCAGCTGCAAAACTATTTTTCCTAACACCCACTGAAGGAAAAAAAACAACTGAAGCACCAGCCCTTTTATCTAGGATTACGGTTAACTTGGCAGCAGTGACTGGGCCACCACAAGACAGAGTGACAGTCCTCTCTTGTGACAGTTGAGTTTCTCTAGCGAGGAACCAAGCAGATTTAGGGCTTTAAAGCACGTTTCCAGCTGTAGTTGGCAGAAGCTTTCAAGGTTCTCATCCAATGTTCATCCTCATGGTATTTCAATGAGAAAAGTTAAGGTGATCACAATGAAGTGTTTCAATCACCTGGTGATCAAAAGTCACATAAAGCTATGGTCCTTCCCCAGTATAATGTTGTGTGGAATAACTTTAATCAGCTAGACAGTTCATCCACCACTGATTTGTGAGTATATGATTTTGCACTTCTTTATAATTAGGTTTCAGTGTTTTAAACTTCATAATTAGTTATTTCTGAAATGGGGTATAGTTACCAAATTTTTTCCTACTCACAGTTTAAGTGAGAGGACTTGGAAGAGCAGGTTAAGAAACATTTCTTAGTCTGAAAAAGGGGCTACCAGTTCTGAAAGTTGGGGAAATCCCAGTCATTATGTCAGAATGGAAGGAAGCAACATAATAGCTCCACCTTCCATCTTCACTGACTAACAGAGCTAGGTTTGTCCTTGGAGTAGCAGACACTTCACCCTTTCAAAGGCCGTAAGGGTTACTTTGGACCATGTTGCTTTAGCACAATGATTTTCAACCTTTTTTCATATGTGGACCAGTTTGAAAATCTTAGACATAGTCCGTGGAACCCCAGGGTTCCATGGACCACATGTTGAAAACCACTGTTCTGTGGTAATGACAACCTTTCATGGACTCCTTAGACATAGTCTGCGAACCCGTAGGGGTTTACGGACCAGAGGTTGAAAACCACTGCTCTACAACACCCAAGTCCAGGGCATCTGCACCCCCCTGCTTCACCTTACCTGTCAGAGGGGTGTGGCTTCGTAGCCAGAAACAAATGCACTGATTCTTCAGAATGCAATAGTTTGAAAACCTCTTTCCTCTCCCACCTGCCTGTGAAAATTTCCTATTTGCCACCGGTCTGTCTTTTTCAAATCCTCAGGTATTTTATAACTTAAAACACAGAGCAGAAAAACACAGTAAACTGTAGCCATCTGGTGATGAAAAGAAAATAGAAAAACTCTCCTGTCATGGACTTCTTGAATTATGACATAAAAATGAGACGTACTGCTTATGAAGAAACAGGAGCATGTGCTGAATAACCCACAATAAGGACATTTGACTTCTTTTGCAAATCCAAGCCAAATAGTTTCAGATGTAACAATTTCAGTAGACATATGAAAAAGAAAGGAGAGTTCAAATGGTCTTAATTGTTGTTCATTAAAGATAGATATTTTGTTTATCATAATGCTGCATCTATACAGAGGAGTAAGAGAGTTAGTGCAAGATGCAAGCATTGAAGGAAGCCATCCATTACAGATTATTTTATAGTCTGTCTTCTCTAAGAAATGGTAACATCAAGAGGCAGCTCTGTATTTCCTCACAGTTGTGCCCCACTAATACTAGGATTTACTGCTGCGCTGAGGGAGACATTTGGAGCCACAGTGTTCTTCTTTCCTGTCCCCTTTTTCTATAAAACCTATGACATTTACAGGGCGGTTCCTCTTAAAATACACAGTAATCTACAAACATCTGGTAAGTCAAGATCCAGAGGCTCCCAGCACATCTATAGTTTCTAAAGCTGACCCATGATAGTGCTAATATTCAAACCATCAAGCGTTTCCTGAATAGGAGGCTAGAGAGCATTTTTTTGGGGTACAATATTTAAATAGAGCCAAATTGACTGCACTTATAAATGAGAACCAAATTCTTCTCAGGCAAATTTCAGACGTGATCAACTACGTATAGCAGGTGAAACAAATGTAAGTACAGAAAGGCTACATAAAATTCTATGTATTAGAATACATCCCACATCTCAGTCAGGAATATTTACTATGATAGACCATAATATAATGAAAGTATTCTGCTGAAGAGAATCAGTCTTTCAAAGATTTGATTACGAAAGTTCAATGGCAACAAAGAGAACACTCAAAAACAGAAAGACATACTTCCACGAGACTCCCCTTTACAAGATGTGCACACAGAGTTTTAGCAGGCAAGATATCAGTTATTTGCACCTATCAACTCTGATGATAATTGCAACCCACTTGACACTTGTGTTGAAAGGTAGTTTTACCAACAAGAAAGTCTGATAAATATTCAACGAGACTGCATTAAATAATTCTATTTGTGTTGAAGGCACCACCTAGAAAGTGTTTTAAAATATTTGTGTGTGTGTTAAAGAGAAGGGGTGGGAAACACTTTCTCTTTAGAGATGAAATGCCTGTATCAGTGGTTTAATGAAAAAAAACTTTTTATTTTTCAAGTTTAGTGAAAGAATGCCCTATATGCAAAATGTTGATCCCACATTACAAAATAATTACATGATAATTACATGAGCATTAAGATGTCTACCCCCTGAGTAAAGCCATTGCACCCAACTGCTAACTGAGACAGGCCTGGAATGTTTCAGCTTATTAAGGAAAATTCCAGCATTGAGCAAAACCTCCAGCTGAAGCAGATTTCCACTCTTTTACTTCTCTGATTTCTAATTAAAAATTAAAACATGTTCCATTCTTTGGAAGCCCAATTATACTTGAGCATCAGCCTGAAAACAAACTTTTCTTAGTGGCTAAGCGACTTCTCATTATTTAATGGGGAAGCAGTGGTCTTTTTCCACACAATTTCACAGGCACAATTCATTTGTTTCTTTTTATTTTACAGTGGATACTGTAATCCATCCTGAACAGTAAAAATGGTTACATTTGCACAGCTAATTACTATGTTGGCAGCATGGGTTAGTGACCCTCTGATTTCTCCTAGCCACTGCCGCTCCTGCTCCAAATCATTTTTTAGGGCTCAAACACCACAGTCAATAATATTTCAGGATTTTTTTCATTCTGATGTTGCATCTTTTCTCCTGCCTAATGAAGACAGTACTTACCCAAAAGAATGGGAGGATTTTTGTGGGGAAGGGCCAAGGAGAAGTGAGTCACATTTAATCTTATTCCATTTCAATCCACACATTTTCTCCACTAATTTAACAGAGAATTATACAAATTCTGTGAAGATGTAGTACCAAATTATTCCCCTAAGCATTTTGAAGATGTGATGATACAGGATTTCTCTTACCCTATGTGTAACTAGGAATAAAAATGGAGGGAAAATAGATCAAATAAATGCTCTCCTCACTCACCATACAATACGGCTGAAGCTTTACCTAGAAAACTCTTTTTGGTTCTAAGGTGTCCAGAGATGACAATTATGACAAACTGGAGAGAATTTAGAGGAGAACAACAAAAATGATTAATGAGCTGGATGGACTAATGTATGAGGAACAGTTAAAAGAGCTAATTATATGTATCTTGGTTAAAGAGTGGCTACGGGTAGTCTGATAACTGTGTACAAGGGCTTGAAGGGGGAGGAATTGTTTGGGGGTGGTTAACAGGGGTAGAACTAGGAATAATGGGATGAGGTTAGGAAAGAAAATTTTAAAATAAACATCACTAAACCATTCCTGATAGCAATAGACTGGATATATTTTGAATGGGAAGTTGTAGAAGCATCATCATATGAGTCATTTTAAACTGGAAAGGACAAAACACTGAGAACACATATTGCAGGGGATAATGTGTGTTTTCTTCTGTTTTTGTTAACCCGTATCTAATTCACTGGCTAATGAACACTATGGAGAAAGGTTTCAGAGTAGCAGCCATGTTAGTCTGTATTCGCAAAAAGAAAAGGAGTACTTGTGGCACCTTAGAGACTAACAAATTTATTTGAGCATAAGCTTTCGTGAGCTACACTCACTTCATCGGATGCATCTGATGAAGTGAGCTGTAGCTCACGAAAGCTTATGCTCAAATAAATTTGTTAGTCTCTAAGGTGCCACAAGTACTCCTTCACTATGGAGAAAGAATATCTTTGCTAAAAGTTCAAAACACCAGCTCCTTCAATTAAAGGACTAAGAATCCACAATATGCACCTCTGAGACAGGAGTTTCTTCAGCAAAACCACACAATATTAAATGTACAGCAAACATTTAGGGGTAAATGTTTGCCGTAATCATGTGATTAGCACCATAGAGTCCCATTGGTCCCACCATTTGAGGTTAATTATGGCTATAAAGTTTGCTAGCACAAATGTGGCCTAAGTTTTTCTTATATTGTAAGGTTTTTTTTGTAGAGGGGACTCTCTTTGTACAGCATCTAGCACAATGGTGTTCTGGTCCATGCATGGAGCTCATAAATGCTATCAAAATACACACACATAATAATGATGAATGTAAAGTACTACAGCTGGTTTTCAAATGTCAACTCAGCAGTTTTAAAAGAAGGCCTGTCCCTTCGCAGAATAAAAACTTGCTTCATTTGTAAATATGAAGTCACTTTTATATTACAGGAAACCAAGTGTTAAAAAGCAAATGTACCTCAGCATTTAAGTGATCAGAGTGCACAAATAAATCAAAAGAGTTGAAATGTTACACGTAATTAACCTGATGCTCCTCTTACTTATACTATTTTAAATTAGGATTCCATTAAGTCAGTGGAAATACAGAGGTGTAAAACTGGTCTAAATTAGCAGAGAACAAAGGCCAATGTAACCAAAAGAGTCACTTCCTGGTGGTATGCAGAGTTCCAAACCAGAGAAGAGAATTTATAGTCTGTTCATGGAACAGGAAGTCATGGAGTAGTGACACCTCTATAGCTATTGTGGCATTAGCACACAGTCTTAGGATACCTGAACCCCATCAGTCCTCTTACGAAATCACAAGAGAAACTGGTTCAGAGTGTAGCACAACCGGAGAAACTTTGTTTGAAATACCTCTTCATATACAGTTTTGCACTGCCACTACTCACACAGATGGCCATACATCTGACCTGTAGGTAGATAAAGCATTTCACACAGCCATCTGTCCATCATCTTTTCCATGCATGAGACTACACACAGCCTCAAGCTAGCACAGCTGGGCCTCCAGATGCTGGATTAGGGAAAACTGAAAAGGTTTTTTCCCAAGAATAACAGAGTTCTTCTTTCCCCAGCCTCTACACACAAGCAAAGTGGAGTAATCTGTCAGGCTTGATTGGGGGGGGGGGTTATTCCCTGCCACGCAACCATTAAGATCAGTTTACTCTACTTGTATGTTAGCCTCTGTCTGCACACTACAGACTTCTGCTGGCATAGCTACGTCAGTCAGCTTTGTGAAGAGGTGTGATCCTGGACCCACCTACCTATGCTGGCAGAAGTCCCCAATGTAGATACAGCTATACTGACAAAACTGTACTTTTACTGCAATAGCTTGTTTCGTTCATAATAGATGGTTTTCCTATACTGATGCGCAGCACACCTTTGCCTGTATAGCTGCATCCATACTGGGAGTATTTTGCCAGTATAACGGAATCATAGAAACGTAGGGCGGGAAGGAACCTTGAGACATCATCAAGCCCAGCCCCCTTGCACTGAAGCAGAACCAAGTAAATCTAGACCATCCTGACAGGTCCTGTTCTTAAAAGCCTGTCCAATGATGGGGATTCCACAATCTCCCTTGGAAGCCTATTCCAGACCTTAACTACCCTAACAGTTAGAAAGTTTTTCCTATTATCTAACCTAAATCTCCCTTGCTGCAGAGGAAGTCCATTACTTCTTGTCCTACCTTCAGCCAACATGGAGAACAACTCATCACTATAACATATTTGAAGACTGTTATCAGGTCCCGCCCTCTTCCCCCTCCCCGCCTCCAGCCCCAGTCTTCTTTTCTCAAGACTAAACATGCCCAGTTTTTTTTAACCTTTCAAAATAGGTCAGGTTTTGTAAACCTTTTCTCATTTTTGTTGCTCTCCTCTAGACTCTTTCGAGTTTGTCCACATTATTCCTAAAGTGTGATGCCCAGAAATGGGCACAGTACTACAGCTGAGGCCTCACCAGTGCCAAGGAGAGCAGGACAATTACCTGTGTCTTACATATAACATTCCTATTAATATACCACAAAGATATTAGCCTTTTTTGCAACTGATATGCCAGTATTCGTATACTGGCAAAGCACTTTTAGTATACACATGGCCTTAGACTTCATTCTGCCAAATTCTGCCATTTAATGTTTTGGATGGAGATTATAAAAAGGGAATTGGAGAGAAATTACAGTAGAAAACTTGCTCTAGGGGTTTCTTTCCAATCAACCATCATTTTAAAATAGTATTTTAATTTTGACCAGACTATTTAGCCAGACGGCCAGAATGAGCATAGGAACCCTACAAAACATTCATCGCCTCACAAGCCTAAAGAATCAGTGATAAAGATGACGGTATACATTTTTTCCACCTCATTTAAACCATTCCATCTTCCAACTGACTAAATAGGAGATAATTTCAACAAGGAGTTGCTAACTACTACTAGAAGAAGAGGCAGTGCAGTCCAGTGTATCATATGGAAAATGTAGGGGACAATTTCCTGGTGCAAGTGCTGGAGGAACCAACTCAGGGCAGAGCTCTTCTTGACCTGCTGCTCACAAACCGGGAAGAATTAGTAGGGGAAGCTAAAGTGGATGGGAACCTGGGAGGCAGCGACCATGAGATGGTCGAGTTCAGGATCCTGACACAGGGAAGAAAGGAGAGCAGCAGAATACGGACCCTGGACTTCAGAAAAGCAGACTTTGACTCCCTCCGGGAACTGATGGGCAGGATCCGCTGGGAGAATAACATGAGGGGGAAAGGAGTCCAGGAGAGCTGGC
Source organism: Chelonia mydas (assembly GCF_015237465.2). Lineage (NCBI taxonomy): Eukaryota > Metazoa > Chordata > Testudines > Cheloniidae > Chelonia > Chelonia mydas. The sequence goes on along the minus strand of NC_051252.2, from coordinate 16,415,540 downwards.
TGTATTTTAAAGAATCCTTATTGAGGTTACAGGGACAAACCATCCCGATGTGTAGAAAGAATAGTAAATATGACAGGCGACCAGCTTGCCTTAACAGTGAAATCCTTGCTGATCTTAAACACAAAAAAGAAGCTTACAAGAAGTGGAAGATTGGACAAATGATCAGGGAAGAATATAAAAATATTGCTCGGGCATGCAGGAATGAAATCAGGAAGGCCAAATCACACCTGGAGTTGCAGCTAGCAAGAGATGTTAAGAGTAACAAGAAGGGTTTCTTCAGGTATGTTAGCAACAAGAAGAAAGTCAAGGAAAGCATGGGCCCCTTACTGAATAAGGGAGGCAACCGAGTGACAGAGGATGTGGAAAAAGCTAATGTACTCAATGCTTTTTTTGCCTCTGTCTTCACGAACAAGGTCAGCTCCCAGACTACTGCACCGGGCAGCACAGCATGGGGAGGAGGTGACCAGCCTTCTGTGAAGAAAGAAGTGGTTCGGGACTATTTAGAAAAGCTGGACAAGCACAAGTCCATGAGGCCGGTTGCGCTGCGTCCGAGAGTGCTAAAGGAGTTGGCGGATGTGATTGCAGAGCCATTGGCCATTATCTTTGAAAACTCATGGCGATCGGGGGAAGTCCTGGATGACTGGAAAAAGGCTAATGTAGTGCCCATCTTTAAAAAAGGGAAGGAGGAGGATCCTGGGAACTACAGGCCAGTCAGCCTCACCTCAGTCCCTGGAAAAATCATGAAGCAGGTCCTCAAGGAATCAATTCTAAAGCACTTAGAAGAGAGGAAAGTGATCAGGAACAGTCAGCATGGATTCACCAAGGGCAAGTCATGCCTGACTAATCTAATTGCCTTCTATGATGAGATAACTGGCTCTGTGGATGAGGGGAAAGCGGTGTTGTTCCTTGACTTTAGTAAAGCTTTTGACATGGTCTCCCACAGTATTCTTGCCAGCAAGTTAAAAAAGTATGGGCTGGATGAATAGACTATAAGGTGGATAGAATGTTGGCTAGATTGTCGGGCTCAATGGGTAGTGATCAATGGCTCCATGTCTAGTTGGCAGCCGGTATCAAGTGGAGTGCCCCAAGGGTCGGTCCTCGGGCCGGTTTTGTTCAATATCTTCATAAATGATCTGGAGGATGGTGTGGATTGCACCCTCAGCAAGTTTGCAGATGACACTAAACTGGGAGGAGAGGTAGATACGCTGGAGGGTAGGGATAGGATACAGAGGGCCCTAGACAAATTAGAGGATTGGGACAAAAGAAATCTGATGAGGTTCAACAAGGACAAGTGCAGAGTCCTGCACTTAGGACGGAAGAATCCCATGCACGCTACAGACTAGGGACCGAATGGCTTGGCAGCAGTTCTGCAGAAAAGGACCTAGAGGTTAGAGTGGACGAGAAGCTGGATATGAGTTAACAGTGTGCCCTTGTTGCCAAGAAGGCCAATGGCATTTTGGGATGTATATGTAGGGGCATTGCCAGCAGATCGAGGGACGTGATCGTTCCCCTCTATTCGACATTGGTGAGGCCTCATCTGGAGTAGTGTGTCCAGTTTTGGGCCCCACACTACAACAAGGATGTGGAAAAATTGGAAAGAGTCCAGCGGGGGGCAACAAAAATGATTAGGGGACTGGAACACAGGACTTATGAGGAGAGGCTGAGGGATCTGGGATTGTTTAGTCTACGGGAGAGAAGAATGAGGGGGGATTTGATAGCTCTTTCAACTACCTGAAAGGGGGTTCCAAAGAAGATGGATCTAGACTGTTCTTAGTGGTGGCTGATAACAGAACAAGGAGTAATGGTCTCAAGTTGCAGTGGGGGAGGTTTAGGTTGGATATTAGGAAAAACTTTTTCATGAGGAGGGTGGTGAAACACTGGAATGCGTTACCTCGGGAGGTGGTGGAATCTCCTTCCTTAGATATTTTTAAGGTCAGGCTTGACAAGGCCCTGGCTGGGATGATTTAGTTGGGGATTGGTCCTGCTTTGAGCATGGGGTTGGACTAGATGACCCCCTGAGGTCCCTTCCAACCCTGATATTCTATGATTCTATGATATACAAGGACCAGTGTATGGCTTAGACAGGAAATCTGTATTCTATTCTCAGCTCTGTCAATGACTTGTTGCATGAATTGAACAAGTCACTTAGCCTCTCTGTGTCTCAGTTTCCCCATCTGTAAAATGGGTATAAATGATACTTAGCCTGCTTTGCAAAGAGCCTTGAAGTCTGTGAATGAAATAAGCACATAAGAATTGCCACCCTGGGTCAGACCAGTGGTCCACATAGACCAGTATCCTGTCTTCTGACAGTGGCAAGTGCCAGATGCTTCAGAGGGAATGAACAGAGCAGGGTAATTATAGTTATCCATCTCCTGTCATCCAATCCTAGCTTCTGGAAGTCAGAGGTTTCGGAACACACAGAGAATGGGGTGCATTCCTGACCATCCTGGCTAATAGTTATTGATGGACCTAACCTCTATGAACTTACCCAATTCTTTTTTGAACCCAGTTATACCTCTGGCCTTGAGCCCCTGACAATGAGTAAATACTAGTTATCATTATGATCTTTCATTATTAAAACAATTGAAGAGGCTTAACAGGGGAAGGAACTCTGAATTCAACTTGCAAAGTGACACACACAGCATGTAAAGTGATTTTTAAGCACACCACACAAAACACAGCTCCCTTGTGTAACCTAGAGCAGTGCTACTCAAAGTGGTGGTCTGCAGATCGGTGCTGGTCTGCGAGCCATCGGCTGCCGGTCTGTGCGCTCATTGGGGAAAAAAATTGCTGGTCCCCCACGTCAGATAGCTTGAGAAACACTGACTTAGAGTATATGAATGCACTATAAATCAACACAGGTTTGTTGGTATTCAGCACGACAGTTTACAGAAAGAAATGAGAAAGTTAAAAACTGATAGATAATTGAAACTATGACAACCTTAACTTTAATTTGTAGTGTCATGCTTCAAAAAACAACACATTACAATATTACAGATCCACCTTAAATTGACAAAACCTGGTAATTCAGAACAGACAGCACAGAAGAAAAGGAAAAAAGTCTCTCTAAAAAAAGTAAGAATTGACAAACTAGCTCACAAAAAAGAGTCATTCATCTTAAATTGTATATATTAAATGTAAGTAGCTATGTTTATGCAACATTATGGCTACAGAATTAAAATCATTATAAAGTCAGGCCATGCAAAAGTTAAAGAGCCTTTCAACAGTAATGTTTACGTGGGCATGCTGTGTCAAACATTTTCTGGTAAACATTTTGTGACAAACAGTAATATATTAAGCTGAATACTTTACCAGGAAAAAAAAGGAACATAAAATAGTACCTAGGTACAGCAAGGCTGAATATATGCTGCTATTGAAACCTCACACTTCAGTCTTTTTCTGTCTTTCTGTGAACTCAAATATGTGACTTTAATGTTGCATTTATATAGTATATAGCAGGGGTAGGCAACCTATGGCACGCATGCCGAAGGCGGCACGTGAGCTGATTTTCAGTGGCACTCACGCTGCCCGGGTCCTGGCCACTGGTCTGGGGGGCTCTGCATTTTAATTTAATTTTAAATGAAGTTTCTTAAACATTTTAAAAACCTTATTTACTTTACATACAACAATAGTTTAGTTATATATTATGGACTTATAGAAAGAGACCTTCTAAAAATGTTTAAATGTATCACTGGCACGCGAAACCTTAAATTAGAGTGAATAAATGAAGACTCAGCACACCACTTCTGAAAGGTTGCCAACCCCTGGTATATATTTAATTTACTTATTTAATTTTAAAAAGCAAAAGAAAGTTAATATTATTTATTTAGATTTAAAACTATAAAAAAAACACCCTATATCAGGTTCTATGTCCTCTAACTCCTGCACTAATTACACAATATGATAAAATCCCAGCAGCAATGAAACACTCATTCCAATAGGACTGTGCTTTATAATGTCAGCATTTAAATGGTCCCACTTAGGTTTTTAAAATCAGGTGTAAATGGAGGTGGAATGGGCAAATGAGTGGCAAGTTCTCACCTTAGCTGCCTTTAGGCTGTGCCTATACTATGAAAATTAGTACCTGTAGTTCTCCAAAGGTGCAGCTGCACCAGTTAGATGAGTCGATGGGATAAACACTGCTGCGCCCTGCCTACACTTGAGTCTGTCATTTTGCTATACTATAAGATGGATCTGTATAAATGCACCACCAGTGAACAACAAGTCCTTATTATCTCACATAGAGAAGGAACTGTTTAGCTGCAAACTGTTTTCGCTAATTCTCAATGTGATGGAAGACAGAAATGTACTTTTTTTGTTGTTGTTTTTTTTTGTAAATGTAAATTTAGAATTCGTATAATGAAACAGAATCTACCAAAACTGCCAAGAGACATTGAGCTCATGGGATCTATGAAAGTTTTTCACACCTGTGTTTTTCTCCTGTGTCTAATATTATGGGAGGCATTCTGGAGGATTTTGTAATGTGAGTTTCAATGAGACACCTACAGTCTCCCTCAGGCTAATTGTTACTGCGGCAGAGGTCTGCTACCCAGCCACCAATCAAGGCAAGAGGGAGTATGTGCAGTGAAATCACAAAGACAGCAAGCTTCATTAGATTGCTAAAATCTAAGTAGATGCTAGCTGAGCATGCTCAGTCCCCTAAAGCTGTTTTGTTTTTAATATTTTTGCTCCAAACCAAAGAAAGGCTCTAGTCCTCATTGAGGATTGTGTTCATGCCAAGTTTCCTTTTTCAAATTTCAACATTTTGCTTTAGCTCTGTCTAAAAATCAAAGAGTAATAAATGTGCTTGTTTGACAATTGGAAGGGCATTTCTCCCTCCTTCCCCACTCATCCACAGCTCAAAAATGAAATGAAGAGTTTTGCTCACGCTTTCCAGAAAGATTCACCTTCAGCCAAGAATCAAGCATGGAAAATATCAGCCAGAAGTAATCATCTGGGAAATTTAGGGGCATGTCAAAATGGGGGGCCCTAGTGGAAACAATTTAGCAAATTTAATTATAGTGGGCAGTACATCTGGTGTTGGCCCCAGTTCAACAAGTTACTTAAGCATGTGCTTAACTTTGGCCATGCACATGCCTAATTTTTCAGCAAGATACCTAAGCACATCCCCAGCTTTAACCACATGAGCAGTACCATTGAATACGACGGGACTATTCACTTGCTTAAAGTCAGGCATGTGCTGAGTACCTTGCTAAACCAGAGCCATAATGTGTAATAAACTTCTCCCTGCAGTATTTTATGAACAGGAGCTGCTTTGGAGACTTGCACAAACACATTACAGATTACCTTTTAAGAGCTTTGGTAACATTTGGAGTGAAAATCCATAAAAATGTTTGCTTTTTTCATATTATATATAATTTTAAAAATAGAAAGACATTAAGGCAGAGATTAAAAAACAAACCCTAATTAGATCAGACACATCAAGGTGCACATTAACCTACGCAATCCTATGATCTCATCACTGTTAACTTTTTCTGTCCTACTCCCCCTTTCCTATTGTTTGTTAAACCCTCTCTGTGGCATCTTGTGTCAAAATTAAATTGTAAGCTTCTCAAAGCAGGAGCTATGTCTTGTTATATGTTTGTACAGCACCTAGCACAATGGAGTCCTGATCCTGATTGGGCCCTCTGGGTTCTACTCCTAACACCAATAATAGTTAAAAAACTGGTAACCTGCTTTCTGCTTGCCCCATATAAGGAGGAGAGCCACATGAGCAGAGGGGAGAGAGAATGAATAGCCAAAATGTTCAAATATTGTTGCCTAACACTAGGCAACTAAAATCAAGCAGCCTGATTTTCTGAAGCTCTCACACAGCGCTTACTGAAGTTAATGGCAGCTGCAGATGTTCAGCACCTCCTAATTTCAGGCCACTTCAGTGCCTAACCATGGATTTAGGTGCCTAACTATCAGCACCCAAATTTGAAAAGTCTGGTCTATGTATATAAAATTACAAATTAATCTCTACCACATGTTGTGTTCAAACCTAAACCTTTTCAATGTCACCATCCCCTGTCACTTTGGCACATGCAGGGCCATTTCCTGTAAAAGTGGAGCCATTGTTGGTAAAAGCCCACAGGGAGGGAATGTAGCCAAGGCAGATGGGGAATGCACTAATTCAGCACATCCCCAAGGCAGCCTCCACTGACGGTGCTCCATGGAGCCCCAGGAGTGGTTTAAAGCTGCCCTCCCCACACACAGCCCCTGAGGGAAGGTAACTGTGCAACCACCACCTGCCCTCCCTCGGGGGAGCACCAGCCCCTGATGGCACAGCATGGGGGGTGCAATTTGCATCACCCCCTCTGGTGCATGGATCATCAAACCCATTCTCTCTATTAAAAACCCCTCTAATAAGGACACAGCATACCGTGAAATAATGTACCTTCTGTGACTCCAGGACAACAGAGAGACTCTCCATTCCTTCTCTCCTGCAAACATTACTAATAACCACCATATTGTTATCTATCCTACCTGAGCTAACAGTTTATAAACCACCACCCGCAGCTTGTCCCTTATAGTTTATTAACATACACTATTAAACAGTACGCTTCACTCCCACTGTGCTGCCAAGTGAAGCCAGTCAGAATAACAGCATTAGCTTTACTGTTCTTTCTCAGCACATTTTTCCCTATATGGGAACAATTAGGAAAAACTCCCTCCAGATTACATTTAGAGATACATCATATTTTAACCAAAATAATCAGCAACATCAACACTTCAGAAATGTGTCTGTAGGAACCGAGAGATTAACCTGGCTGACTTTGCCAAAACTGGTAGTCAGGCTCGTAACCTCTTCAGCAAGTCACTTATGCTCAAAGGGTTAATTCTCACCAGCTGCGGCCTATATCCATTATGCTCAAGTTTAAAAATAAGATGTGAAAGATGCATTCTGTAGGGCCAGTAATGCTATCCTGCCCATTTCCTATTTTGGAATTAAAGATCATCAGCGCTCAGATCAAAGGGGCTGGGTGAGAATAAAAGAAAAGGCAGGAACAATGAAAATAGCTACCCGACACAAACCAGATCAAAGGAACAGACACAGAAAATGAGGAACTAGGGGGTCCTTTAATTACTGTCCACATCCCCCATGTCATGTGGTGAAAAAGAAGGAGAAAAAGTTTTGAAGGCCACTGGGTTTTGTCTTGCTGTGGCTCCTGTTTCCACAGACTGTGCCAGTTCCCGACAAAAACTGCTCTGCTTTTATTTTTTTCATTTTATTGAAGTCAAACAGGACTCCTGGACTCCAAAGCTCCTCCCTTATGCCAGAAGGAGGGGGTGGGTAACAATGGCAGTGGTAGAGATTGTCCTCCACAGCAATTGCCAGCAACTATTTCAGGAGGACTGCTCCAGGCAACGCCCCAGGAACTGCTTTGGGAAGGAGAGATCTGGCTACCTGAGGCTACTCTTTATTTGCAGGCCTCCTGGGTTGAAAAAACTTCAAATTCACACAGGGCACTGCTCCATGGGGCAGCCGATCAAACCTGGCTACTAGCTGTTTGAGCTCAGCAGCAGAAAAAAGGATTGCTCTGGGACTGAGATTAAGAAGAAGCATGATTAAATTTCAAACATATCTCTCCCCCCCACCACCAGCACTTTTTATACACAGCAGACAGTTATGGCTAATATTTCAATATGGTCTTTAAAAATGCACTGCAAATAACTTAGTCCAGACGTGCCGGATGTGGATTTAAAAATAAAAATAATAAACTCGCCCTATTCTCCATTACTGCAACAAAGTAAAAAAATCAAGTTCACCTTTCAGAAATAAGTTATCAAGGAAGTGTTAGGTTATTAAAAGGATCTCTTTATTTAGCCCAAGTGTCAAGATTATAAATCTGATATGCGATCAGTGGTTGTACAAATAATGGCATCTATTTCCCACTGTTTTGGATTTCATGCAGCGTATTCCAATCTGATGACCCTAGAATTTTTTTTATTACTATTATTTAATTTTTAAGATGATGCTGTTAGAATAAATCGTAAAAGGAGAAATAGGACAGTGCATTTAAAAAAATGTGTAAAAGTGATTAATTTTTTCCTAAAAAATATTTTCTTTTGATTTGAAAAAAAATCTTTTAAAAAAGAAAAGCCTCAGGATGTTAAGAAATGTTCTTTGGTAATATCAATATTAGTAATGGGCACTGACAGAAGACAGCTGAGATGAAAACACATAGCTACCACAAATCCACACATTTGGATTCAGACACCATGTCACAGTGGAGTCATTAGAAGCAGTCAGCAGAGTTTGGTCACTGTGCTTTGATACAAGCACCTTATGCCACCAAAACAACAACTAGAAAAAGGGCACATTGCATACGCTGCCCCATTACCCCAGTCCTCTCCAGAACATTTGGGGTCAGGAAGGAATTTTCCTCCAGGGCAGATTGGAAGAGGCCCTGGAGGTTTTTCACCTTCCTCTGTAGCATGGGGCACGGGTCACTTGCTGGAGGATTCTCTGCTCCTTGAATTCTTTAAACCACAATTTGAGGACTTCAATAGCTCAGACATAGGTGAGAGGTTTTTCGCAGGAGTGGGTGGGTGAGATTCTGTGGCCTTCGTTGTGCAGGAGGTCGGACTAGATGAGCATAATGGTCCTTTCTGACCTTAGTATCTATGAATCTATGAAAAACTCCTTAGACAAGTGGGAATGAAAGGATAAAGTCTGAAGGGAAAATATACTCTCAGAACTCTAATTGCTGCCAAGTTACTCCATTTTCTCCTTCATGAAAGTGGCCTCCACTGTTTCCCGTTCTTGGACTCTAACAAGCAGTGAACAGTCATTCTCAGGAGGAGAGCTGAGGACTAAATTAAGTAAATATAGACTACAAACATGCTTTTCTAAAGTGGGCATTAAGCCTAGCCTCTGCATCTAAGCAATGTGTTTGGTATCTGTGCACAGAGTTCCAGGTAGCTGTCCAGAAAACATCTGAAATGGGAACCTGGCCCAAGCAAACCTTCAAAGCCACCACCGCTCTGGTGGAATAAGCCTTGGGAGCTAAGGTACATTTGCCTTCTTGTAACAGGTCTCAAAGTATTGTATTATCCATTTAGATAGTCTTTTGATTGAGACAGCTTCCCTTTTGGGCTTAGACCCAAATGCTATAAACAGATGAGACAATTTAAGAAATTCTGGTAACACATGAAAAGGATGCTTAACATCCAACTTCTGAAGAATGGCTGCACCCACGGAACCAAGACAGCTAGGGAAATAAACATGGGAAATTAAATGAATTGATTGCAAAGCAATCAGAGACCACCTTACTGACAAATCTGGGATGAGGCCATACAGCCACCTTAATCTCTGTAGAAGGCGGTAAGAGGGCAAATGCCACGAAACAATGGAATGGCCACTCTCATTTGGCAGAAGAGGCTGCCATATGGAAGCAAAAATGCTTTAAAGGAAAGGAAATTCAAAAAATAGTCCATGAAGCTCTCTTGAAACCCCAGTTCTGAACAGTAACAGACATTGGGGGACATACAGCAATGGAAGAGGCTCTTCAGTAAGCATTCCATGCAAAGATTTTCCTTACAATGTCTCATGAAATGCAGAGGTGTTAGATGATCTTTCAGAAACATGCCAACTCAGAACCTGAATTAACTAGAGTGAATTCATAGGAGAGCAAAGTAATAGGGACAGCAAAGGAAATAGGGCTGAGGCCTTTACTTCTCATCCCAAAAAGATGAAAAAACACCTCCATTTTCATTCACAGGTCTTACAAGGGGATAATTTTCAAGATTCTAATAAATCCTCATGCTGCCTCTGATGCACTTGATCCAAGGAGCTTAACAGGACTGTGGGATCTCCAAACAAGAGCAGGGCCCCAAAATGCTAAAAGAGACTTGCATGATTGAGTTACCTTTACTTCTTTTCCCTTGTGGCTCCAGTAGTAGAGAGAGGGGGCTGGCCGGCAGGTTGCAGAACTTGCGTGGTCACCAGTCCACAAGCAATAGTTTGCTTTGTTTGCGCTTTAAGAGAAGCCCAAACTCACGTGCCACACATAAGTGAAGAAACGCTGTGTCTGGACTGAAAATGTCCCTCTCCCTCAGAAATGTAGTTTGGGAACATCAGAAATGTGAAAGGAGGCTTTTGAGACAGTGCCAGGATGTCTGAGAACCAAAACTAATGAGCTCAAGCTGCGGTCACTAGGACCATGTGCGTTTTTTCCTATCTCACTTTCTGAAAACCCTTGGGCATTAATGGAAATGGAGGGAAGGCCTAAAGTTGCCTGTGACTCCAGTTCAAGAGAAAGGCATCTGGTAGGGCTAACTGAGCTAACATTTGCTATCGACCTTAGTGGCAAAAAATGGATTTTAACTGAATACACCCCATTTTAGGGGGAACATCCCCATCACGTTCTGTAATAAAGACCATATCCAAGATTGCCACATTGAGAAGTGCTAACATGATTAAGAATTGAATTAAGAAGTGAATTAAGAAGCGAATGTTTGTACAACACTCTGAATATGTACAGGACTAAGTATGAATACATTATTATTATTGTGCATGTTTTAGGATGAAAAACACAAAACCAGGCATTCAGGGTTGTGACATGCAGGGTTTCACTGTGGAATTGACTTGCCTGGAGAATTTTTGTTCAGCCTTGCAAGAATGCAGCACTTCTCCTTACACCTTTGGAACTGGACTGGGACTAAAACCCAGGTCTGTGTGGTTCTTATGCCACTGGTTCTCATGCCCACCAAAAGGAGGGTGACAATTTTTGTGATTTTGTGAGAAGGATCCCTGTCCCAGCTGCTTCTCAAAATTATTATTATTTTACCAAGCCAAACTCACAGAGGGTATTTGAAGATAAGTTAGAAAGCAACTTATTTTTGAGGATGTTCTTTAAAATACCTACCTTCCTGGGAACATCGTGAACAAAGTCTTTGCTGAAAATGGAATATGTGCTGTTGATTCTTAGCACATCGTACCCCTAGGACTGTGGCTGCCCCTTGTGAATAAGCTGTGCCCAACAGGCACTCTCAGCCTTTTGGATTTCCACACCACAAGTGGTATCTCCAGGCCACCCTTCTGTCCGAAACTCTTACCTCCAATTTGCACACCTGCCAAGGATGATTTTAAAACTAAATAGGATCCAAACACAAAAGGGTTCCCCCAACTTGTTTGAGTATTACATTACATGTACATGGGAATGTGAATGTCCAGTTAGGTACCAGAAAAATATATATTCTTGTGGGCTTTTGAATATATTTTTACATCTATAATATTTAATCTAAAATAAAAACAGTTAACTTATTAGGTCTCCTGTGCTTCTGTTCTTCTTTCGTTTCCTTAGCTTTTACTTTGCTTCTCTTTGTCCCATCTCTTACATCACACATGCTACACCGGTATATTGTTTCCATTGTATAATCAATGTACTTTCCCTCAATTTCGTTGTTCTATAATCTTCAGTGGTTTCCCAGTTTCTCTCTCTGAATCCCATTCTTCTTTCTCTCCCTCTGCTTCTCTTTCCTTCTATGCTGCCTCACTTTCCCTCTCTCTCTTATCTCATTCTTTCTCATTGCCCATGCTCTCCTTCTCTTCCTCACTTCACCAGGTCTAGGAGAAAACCAAGAGGAGCGATTTTGCTCCCCTCTCCCAAGCCAAGAGACATGCAGGCTAGGGGCGCTCTGCCTCTCTCCCCTGCCCACATTGCTCATTTGCAGCACAGCTCAGAGGTGGAAGAGTGAGTAAGGAAAAGGCAGCACAGCCAGGAAAGAAGAGGAGCTTGCGCCACAACAGTGACGAGCAAAGCAAACCGCTCACCTCCAATTTCCTCTCTGCAATTTCCACACAAAAACCCAAACCCTGACGCAAAATGCTTGGAGCCTCTCAGGACCTCCCTGGCTGTGTTGTGCCATTTCTAGAGAGCCAACTGTGTTGTGTTGGTGACCATTTTAACCAAAACCTCATTTCTTCTGATACTAAATACATTCCTTCAGAGGCTGATTCTAGCACTTGCCATTGGACTTGGGATGTGAGGTCTGAATTTCTCAGCATAAAACGTCTCCTAACGCCAGTCATCAAGATGTTGTACTGAACCTCAAATTGTTCTTGAAGAAATCGTTTTGATAGCGATCTAGATGCTCATTAACGATGCCCCAAAACATTGCCTAAAGGCTTTGGAAAACTGGTCAGCAGCAGACACCACTTCTTGCAGGGTATATCTAGTCACCTATACGAAAAAGGCCTCACGGGAATAATCTTAACAATGTGGGGTGAAAGGAGCAAGGAGTTCTTGATCTGTTGACAGAAGTTGCTACTATTAAGAAATCTGGTGTGCTGTGGTTTAAAAGACGACCAATCTTATTTCAGGACTTGCTATAATCTGAGTCCTTTTAGCTCAGCCTTGATTAAAAATTCTTGAGACCAACTACTTCTAAAAATCTAACAAACATTCGTTCCTAGGAAGGGCTATGTTCTCCACAGAATGGAAAACGTGAAATCATTTGTGTGGCTTCTCCTGCCACAGGGATAACAAACTCCTTAGCCACCCCATGAATTAGCTCATGAAAACCTCTACATCATCAGGCAGAGAAGATATTGTATCTAATAATGCTTTCCAGGAGACAAAAAAGTTGAATCCTCCATGTCCTTTTCTATTTCAATTTCTTGATAGAAAATGTCTGAGATAAGTATGTTTTGGTGATTCCTCAGCCATCTCATGGAACAGCACAGATGTCTATTACACGTTTAGGGTAAGAGACAGAAGCTACTTTGGCAGGCTCTGTTGAAGGAGCAGATGGTCACTGCTCCCCAAGGAAGGCTAAACTAGGCCAATGTTTGTGAACTGTACTGGACAAAGCAGCTTGACACCCTGGCACTTTGAATATAGAGAGGTCCAGAGGAAGCAAATGAGAAGGTACCTGAGTCACAGGAGGTGCTGGTGCAGGAGAAAGGGTGTTCATCTCCAGCTGAATTCTGATTTTGTTCTGTGAACCTACGTGTATCTCTTCTTGTGACCAACAACAAATGTGGTACTCCCTTCTCCCCCCACCATTTAGGAGACAGAGGCAGTGGCAAGTATCTAGGCAGTGTGGACCCAAGAACTGAGCAGACAAAGAAGAAAAATCAGATGTCAAAGTGGGTGTGAAAGATAGACAATGGCTATCCAAAAGGAGAGAAGTTAGACAAAGCAGACATCTCTTTCAGCACAATTTCTGATTCGTGTGTCTTGTGTGATATTAACGTCCATTATAGTTACCGGTCTGCCATTAATGCTTCTCACTTTTTCTCCTTGGCCAACAGTTCTGGCCTCCAGCTATGATCTTCTCACCTTGCAGTGGAGGAGAAGGAAGGGGTGAGGTCCATGATGACGCCTTGTGAGGGGCAACAGGTGCTTGACTGACAAGTCTCTTAGGGTCTGCTGGACCCCATGCTGCTGTCCTTTCCTGCCTGCCACTCTAAACCTCTCCATGCTCCCCTTTTCCACTCCCTCTCACTTGGATGCTCCTCCCTTCCTTATATCTCCACTGCCACCTCCTGTGCTGCTGGCATCCTCCATTGTGCCCCTCTCTTTACTGCTACTCAAGCTCCATGTTCACCCCATTTCCAACCACCCCAGCAAAAACAAACACCTCTTCTGATGACTCCTAAGATCCATAGGACGTGACTGCCATAGGAGGTCAACAGGATGTTGATTCTGGAAGGCATTCTTCTCCATTGAACCCAATAAACATAACAGCAGTTATCGCCTGCTATTCGTTCAAAACCTAGGATCTAGCATACTAGGGTTTTCTAATGGAGATGACCACCATTTTAGTTAATGTATTTTAATTTACACACAACTTGTCTGATTAACTTCCCTTTTGGGGGGAAAATCCTACTTTATCCACTGTAAAGCCTCCCACATGAGCAGCTTGCATTTTGAGCTCTCCCTCCGTAAGGAAAAGGACTACAGAGGTTGTGGGGGAGGGTTCCAAATTAAATCTTAGGTCTTCAGTAGCCATCTGATGCTCTGTTTGGAGCTCACAACAGCCAACATGCCATACTGATTTCCGATTTGAAGAATCATAGAATATCAGGGTTGGAAGGGGCCACAGGAGGTCATCTAGTCCAACCCCCTGCTCAAAGCAGGACCAATCCCCAATTTTTGCCCCAGATCCCTAAACGTCCCCCTCAAGGATTGAGCTCAAAACCCTGGGTTTAGCAGGCCAATGCTCAAACCGCTGAGCTATCCCTCCCCCAGACATGGAGCAAGAAGCTAATAGTTAAAAAGGAGGCTTAGTGAGTATTGAGCGAATACAGTTCAAGTCTCATGGAGAAGTAGGTTTTTTTTAAAAAAAAAAAAAAATAGGCAGAAAGATTCTGATTAGGCCTTTCCAGAATCCGCTCGTCAGAGGGTGCGCGAAGATCAAGTAGTCCTGTGACGATGGATGGTATGCACTTATTGCTACCAAGTGAACCCATAAGGAACTGAGGAACAAACCTGCTGTCTTCAAGGAAAGAATATAATCCAGAATGAAAGAAATATCTGTGGCTTCTGGAAAAATACATGTTAGATGTGCCCAGACAGAGAAACACTTCCACTTGGTAGGTAACGTTTCCTAGTGGAATCCTCCCTACTATTGGAAAGAACATTCTGTACAGCTTCAGAACATGATGGCTCTTAGGATGATGCCCATTCAAAGCCTAGGCTCTGAGATGAAGCAGCACTGGGTAAGGATGCCTGATCTTGCAGTTCCCCTGAAGATCAGGAAACTTGGGAATAATGGTCGATGCCTTAGACAATGTGTGTCGGAGATTCAGGAACAATAACTGTCTGGACCAGATGTCCGGCTGAATCTTGCGCAAAAACTGAGGCAGGATGGTAGCAGAGGGAAGGTCAGACGGTCTGACCATGGAAGCAGTAGGGTTTCACCCTGTGAGTGGTGACCCAGAGCACCTCTGGAACAGTATATGTTCCACTTCCTGTTTGATTGGGAGACAAACAGGTCCCTAGTGGGGGGTCCACCATAGAGCAAAAATATTGTTTAGCACAGAGTCATGAAGCAGAATCATGATCCCACTCACGATCAACCACAAAGTGTCTGCTGAAAGGGTCTGCCCATTCTGGTTTCCTGGGAGGTAGATATGGTTGACAATGCACCAGTTCCACAGACTGACCACTTCTACACACAGGAGGGTGGATCCTGATCCTCTGTTTGTTGATATAAAAGAGAGTCATAATGCTGTCTGACATTATGAGGGAATGGTGACCTTGAATGAATGGGAGAAAGACCTTCAAACTACTGGTAGCTCTAGAACATTGATGTGCATCCTGGACTCTCAAGATGTTCTGGGCCTTGTGCTGTACAGTTGTCCATGTGAGCTCTCCAACACAACAGGGATGCATCAGTAATGATGATCCTGGCTGGTGCGGCGGCAACGAAGGGAACACCAAAACAAACTGGACAGGGATTCTTCCACCATGACAGGGATGATATCACTTTGGTAGGAACAGTCACTATAGTGCTTATGGACTATTGGTTTGGCAAGTATACACTCTGAACCCACCCTTGTAGGCAATGACAAAGAGTCTTGTAAAAGGCATGACGTAAGTGCATGAGGTCATATGGCCTAGAAGAGAGAGACAGGTCTTGATAGGCACACTGGAGTTGGTTATGATCTCATCTATGATAACGTTCATAGCCTGAAACCTGTCTCTCAGCAAGTAAGCACTTGCAACGATGGCAGTAATAGCAAAAAAAAAAAAAAAAAAATTAAGTAGATCAGAAGCAGGAAGCCAGCTAAACAACCAGTGGGGCCGCTGGATGATTGAGATGATAAAGGAGCATTCAAGGATGATAAGGCAATTGCGGAGAAACTAAATGAATTCTTTGCATCGGTCTTCACGGTGGAGGATGTGAAGGAGATTCCCAAACCTGAGCCATTCTTTTTAGGTAACAAATCTGAGGAACTGTCCCCGACTGAGGCGTCATTAGAGGAGGTTTTGGAACAAATTGATAAACTAAACAGTAATAAGTCACCAGGACCCGATGGTATTCACCCAAGAGTTCTGAAGGAACTCAAATGTGAAACTGCAGGAATACTAACTGTCGTCTGTAACCTATCATTTAAATCAGCTTCTGTACCAAATGATTGGAGGATAGCTAATGTGACGCCAATTTTTAAAAAGGGCTCCAGAGGAGACCTTGGCAATTACAGGCCAGAAAGCCTGACTTCAGTACTGGGCAAACTGGTTGAAACTATAGTAAAGAACAAAATTGTCAGACACATAGATGAATATAATTTGTTGGGGAAGAGTCAACATGGTTTTTGTAAAGGCAAATCATGCCTCACCAATCTACTAAAAGGGGGTCAAAACCAATCTACTACTTTGAGGGGGTCAACAAGCATGTGGACAAGGGGGATTTAGTGGATACAGTGTACTTAGATTTTTCAGAAAGCCTTTGACAAGGTCCCTTACCACAGGCTCTTAAGCTAAGTAAGCAGTCATGGGATAAGAAGGAAGATTCCCTCATGGATTGGCAACTAGTTAAAACATAAGAAACAAAGGGTAGGAATAAATGATCAGTTTTCAGAATGGAGAGAGGTAAATAGCGGTGTCCCCTAAGGGTCTGTACTGGGCCCAGTCCTATTCAACATATTCATAAATGATCTGGAAAAAGGGGTAAACAGTGATGTGGCAAAATTTGCAAATGATACAAAACTACTCAAGATAGTTAAGTCCCAGGAAGACTGCAAAGAGCTACAAAAGGATCTCTCAGAACTGGGTGACTAGGCAACAAAATGGCAGATGAAATTCAATGTTGATAAATGCAAAGTAATGCACATTGGAAAACATACTCCCAACTATACATATAAAATGATGGGGTCTAAATTTGCTGTTACCCCTCAAGAAAGAGATTGTGGAGTCATTGTGGCTAGTTCTCTGAAAACATCCACTCAGTGTGCAGCGGCAGTCAAAAAAGCAAAAAAGAATCTTGGGAATCATTAAGAAAGGGGTAGATAATAAGAGAGAAAATATCATATTGCCTCTATATAAATCCATGGTATGCCCACATCTTGAATACTGCGTGCAGATGTGGTTGCCTCATCTCAAAAAAAATATATTGGACTTGGAAAAAGTTCAGAAAAGGGCAACAAAAATTATTAGGAGTATGGAATGGCTGCTGTATGAGGAGAGATTAATAAGACTGGGACTTTTCATCTTGGAAAAGAGATGACTAAAGGGGGGATATGATAGAGGTCTATAAAATCATGAGAGGTGTGGAGAAAGTAAAAAAGGAAATGTTATTTACTCCTTCTCATAACACAAGAACTAGGGACCACCAAATGAAATTAATAGTCAGCAAGTTTAAAACAAACAGAAGTATTTTTTCACACAACGCACAGTCAACCTGTGGAATTCCTTGCCGGAGGACGTTGTGAAGGCCAAGACTGTAACAGGGTTCAAAAAAGAACTAGATAAATTCATGGAAGATAGGTCCATCAATGGCTATTAGCCAGGATGGGAAGGGACGGTGTTTCTTGCCTCTGTTTGCCAGAAGCTGGGAATTGGCGACAGGGGATTACCTGTTCTGTTCATTCCCTTTGGGGCACCTGGCATTGGCCACTGTTAGAAGACAGGATACTGGGCTGGATGGACCGTTGGTCTGACCCAGTATGGCCATTCTTATGTTTATTTAAGGACACCCCAATGAAGTCCGAAGTCTGAATAGGGATAAGAATGGATTTTTGGGAGTTTATGCTGACCCTCAGAAAGGAGACGATTTGCAGCACTACCAAAGTCGACGCCTGGGCCTCTCTGATTGAATAGATGAGTAACCTGATGACAACAAGCCAATCATCAAGACAGGTTGAGATGGTGAAACCACAGCATCTGATAGAGGCTTCAAGGACACAGAACACCTTCTGTACACACTCAGGGGGTGGTATCAATGCCAAAAATTGAGTACTCTGTACTGAAAGTGGTCAGAGACAACTATGAATCTGAGAAAACATCAGTGAATGTCCATGTGAAAGAAGGAGACATACTTCATGTTGAGAGCTGTAAAGCACGTTTTCTCCCAGGTATGAAATTACAGATGCCAACGTGACCTTGCAAAACCTGAGTTTGCGAATAGAGCAGTTGAGATGGCAGAGGTAGAGCATGGGTCTCCAACTGCCTTTCTTTTTGGGGACTAGGAAATTTATTGAGTAAAAACCCTTCCTATGGTACCAAAGAGGAACCTGCTCTTTCTCTCCATGCTGTAAGAGAGATTCCACTTCTTGTTTGAGAATGTTCTTGTGGGAGTGGCCCCTGAGAGGCGGTGGGAAAGGAGGTTTCAGAGGGGTTAAGGATGCAAACTATTGTATAGCCAGAACAGATGATGCTGAGCACCCATTTGTCCATTGTTATTGCACTCCAGGTGTTGAAAAAGAGTGCTAGATGATCCCCAAAGGATGTGTGGGACTCAGGAGATGTGGGACTCAGTGGTATGAAGCTCTTAAGCTTCTGTCAGAAATGATGTTCAGCTAAGGGATGGGATTGGAATGAGGAACACGCTGCAGAAAGTGTGGGTAAGTGGGTCTTTTGAGCTCTCTGCTTCTAACAGAGTGGCTCTGGTGGAAGAACCACTAAGCCATCGGTCTAGGCTTGTATTATTACTGGTGGAATTTTCTCTACAGGGTAGGTGTATATATTCCCAGGGAGCAAGGGTGGCCCTAAGTGTGTAAGGACTCATCCATCTTCTGATTGAATAGATGAGATCAAAGGGAAAGTCCTCAATGATGTTCTGAACTTCCCTAAGAAACCCCCAAGCAGGAGCCACGACTCCCTGTGCAACATGATGGCAATAGCCATTGCCTTAGAAGATGTATCAGCCACATCTACAGCTGAGTGGATAGCAGTCTTGGCAACCATTTTGCCTTCCTCGATGAAAGCCTGGCAACAAGCTCTCTCCTGCTGTGTGAGACTGTCAATAATGTCTGCAAATTTCAAATGGTCCAGCCAGCAGCGCTTGGTAATTGGCTAACTTGAACTGGAGGCTAGAAGACTGAAAGACCTTCCTTCCCAGTAAGTTGAGACACTTTCCCTCCTTATCAGTCAGGATTGATCAGAGGAGTTGCTTCTTAGATCTTCTGCAGCGGCTTGGACCACTAAAGAATTAGGAGAAGGGTAAGAAATTCCACCCCTCGTGGGGCATAGTACCATTTCCCTGCCCTCTTAGGGGCACAGGCAACTGGATTATGCCAAACTACTCTAGCTGCCTCCAGTATGGTTTTGTTAACTGGAGGTACTATTCTACTGGAGCCCGAGGACTGAAGAATGTCTAGGAACTTGTGTTGGGGATCCTGAACCTCTTCAAGAGGAATCTGCAGCTCCCCTGCAATGGAGTTCCTGGAATCGCTTATATTACTGAGAGGGGATGGACGCATCAGAGTCACCGCCTCATTTGGCAAAGAAGATGGCAATCTCATCCGATCCAGTGGAATGGCTGGATTCAGTACACACTCCGCCTCCTCAGTGGGATCTAGGGGCAGCTCCAGTTGCCCCTTCAAAGGGGAGGGAAAGGGTGACTCTTTAGCAGACTGGATCGACTCAGAGATGATACTGTCCTAAGGCACCCAAGAGTCTCTTCGCTACTGAGCCTCTACTAGTATGGCCAATAGGATGGGTTGAATGGTGGTGGTCCCCAGGGCATGGGGGTACCCAGGAGAAGGAGGAGTCAGAGGTTGGTCCCAAGCTTGCCCCGGTCTTCTGACCAGGAATGTGTCTTGGGAGAGGAGGGCATGATGTTTCATCCGGCAGCTCATAATCTACTGATGAGGAGAAAATCAATTCCAGTCCAACTGCAGTACCAAAGGTGCTGCTGGAGAGAAATCACAGCCTGAAAATGGAACAGAAGATAAACTTGTTCCAAAGGCTGGATCCCCTGTTGGAGTTGTAACCTCTTTGAAAAGGGAGGTACCTGAAGGAGTGGAAGACTCCAGGCATGGGAGATCAAAGATGTCCTCAAGACAAGAAGCATAGGTCTTGGCTCTTCCTGGAGAGGGGTCCTGTCTGCCCAAACCACCAGAGCCTCAGTAGAAACTCTGTGCCATAGCTGTTGAAGACAAAGAGATGGAAAATGAGGTGCCTGATGCTCTTGGTGATCAGTCTTCATCAGTGCCAGTGGATCCCAGGGTTTATGCTTAGGAGGTACTGGAGATACTGATACTTCCATATCATGACCCAGTGCTGATGGAGCCTTAGACTTGTGGCTTTAATATCATGCTTCTGAGACTTGGAATGTACAAAGTTCTTTTGGGCTGAGCTAGTGCTTTATTTAGTACTTCTGGGGAAATTCTGTGCACTGCGCACATGCAGAATTCATGTCCCCTGCAGATTTTTTGTTCTCCGCAGAATAATACATTCTGCTGCAGGGGTGCTGCAATTACACCGTTTGCCCACCTGGGGCTGCTATAACACCAGAAGAGAGTGCAACCAGCTCATGAGCCAGAGCAGCCAGCCAACCAAGGAGAGGGAGGGAGCAGAAGCTGCTTTTCTCACAGCGACATGCCTGTGGGGCCACGTAAAAGTGGAGGGTATATGGGGGGGACAGAGCGGGAACACATGGGGCTGCTGGGAGGTCACACAGACTGGGGTTCAGAAGGGCTAGTGTGGGGACAGACTGGGGCACAGGAGCTAGTGGGAGGACAACATTAGCCAAAGGCTGAGAGTGGGGTGCAGGGACGCATGGGGAGGGAGGGACGGGGGCACAGGAAAGATGGAGACAGGAAGATGTGCCTGAATGAATGGGGGATGCTCCCCAACTCCCTAATAATCCCTCCCCCTCAAAAAAACCCTCCTCCAACCCACACCCAACAACCATCCAGGCTCTCAGCAATTACTTCCATCTCCCTCAGCTCCTCATTATCCGTGACCCCCCCGCGCTAAGCCTTTGCACTGCTTCTGAAGGGCATGGGAAATACGTTTCTATATCATAGTTTAAATTAGGAGGGATGTGTTCCCCCGGTCAGGGAAACTGACTAATAAAAACTAACACTATCAGATACGAACTTTCAAACTCCAGAGGATAAAATCTATTTACAGATATTTAAATATATTTTGATAGAAAAAGAAAAAAGCCAAAGCTTTGGACATTGGAGGTTCCAACCCAGACCGTGCAGCAATGAGAAGGAACTGGAGTGATGATCAGTATGCCCTGCCCTTTATCTCCTCAGTCAGAGGCATGAAGTGCGCAAGGGCGGATGTGTAGACCAACGGACGCTGCTTTCAAAATTCTCCAGCTCTGGGCACA
Organism: Chelonia mydas; assembly: GCF_015237465.2. Taxonomy (NCBI): domain Eukaryota; kingdom Metazoa; phylum Chordata; order Testudines; family Cheloniidae; genus Chelonia; species Chelonia mydas. The sequence goes on along the minus strand of NC_051252.2, from coordinate 16,394,297 downwards.
TGGAACATAGCATACCACAGTGCAATACACACAAGGACCAGTATTCAAAGAAGAACTGCAGATATTAGCTGGGAGAAGGGACTAAAATCATGTTTACAACAGAAAAGCTAGTGACACTCCATAATACAAGCAGAAATAAATAATACAAGGAGAAAATACAAAGCAGAAAAAAAGAAAATGATCACTACAGTTCAGTAGTACTAATCACTGTATATCAAACTATTTTCAGAAAACATATTCACTGGACATCCCGAGTCTTCTTACAAGGATAACTACCTTACTTTACACTGGCCATCATGTACAGCCCCCAGCTAAAACCTCTCTAGCACATTATCAACGATCTACAACCTATCCTGGAAAATGATCCCTCACTCTCTCAGACCTTGGGAGGCAGGCCAGTCCTCACTTACAGACATCCCCCCAACCTGAAGCAAATACTCACCAGCAACTACACACCACACAACAGAACCACCAACCCAGGAACCAATCCCTGTAGCAAACCTCGTTGCCTACTCTGTCCCCATATCTACTGTAGCGACACCATCAGAGGACCCAACCACATCAGCCACACCTTCAGAGGTGTACTAATCACCTGCGCGTCTAGTAATGTTATATATGCCATCACGTGCCAGCAATGCCCCTCTGCCATGTACATTGGCCAGACTGGACAGTCCCTACGTAAAAGAATAAATGGACACAAATTGGACATCAGGAATGGTAACATACAAAAGCCATGGGAGAACACTTCAATCTTCCTGGACATTCTATAACAGATTTAAAAGTAGCTATACTTGAACAAAAAATCTTCAGAAACAGACTTCAAAGAGAAACAGCAGAACTAAAATTCATTTGCAAATTTAACACCATTAATTTGGGCTTGAATAGGGACTGGGAGTGGCTGGCTCATTACAAAAGCAGCTTTGCCTGTCCTGGAATTGACACTCCTCATCTATTATTGGGAGTGGACTACATCCACCCTGATCGAATTGGCCCTGTCAACACTGGTTCTCCACTTGTGAGGTAACTCCCTTCCCTTCATGTGTCATTATATAATGCCTGCATCTGTAACTTTCACTCCATGCATCTGAAGAAGCGGTGTTTTACCCAGGAAAGTTTATGCCCAAATAAATCTGTTAGTCTTTAAGGTGCCACCGGACTCCTTGTTGTTTTTGTGGATACAGATTAACACAGCTACCACCTGATACTTGATACCTTACTTTATATAAACTACCTGTTTAAAACAGTTTGGAAAATCTTCCTTTGTTTTAAAACTCACCTCAGAAGATTGGAATAATTTGATTACAAATCAGACTTGTTCTCTGTCTATTTTATGCAATATTTATGCTATATTGTTAGTATTTTTGCTTACTTCTCAGTTCTTGGGCACAAACACAGTGACATCATGCTTGTTCACTGATCTGAGGGCGACATCCAGGACTTTCTGTGCACTTTATTCCCTTATGTACCCTGGCAGATGTCACTGTCTTACCACACATTTCTCCTCCACCCTCAAGAATTGTCTCTCTATTCCACCACTTCCCCCACCCATTTCCAGCTGTCTCTTAGCACCCAAGAAGAATGGCTCCAGCCCAGCTCCTCCCACACCCTCTTTTACCAACTGTAGCTTCCCTCCCCAGTTTCTCTCATACAAACATGCACACCTACCAATTTACCCACGAGACCTAACACGAACGCTAGATCCAGTCAGAAATTAAAAGTCCACCTCAGTTTGTGTGAATTTAAAATAACTCCACTCCATCAGACAAGACACTTGCAGTTACTGTTTGGAAGTACGAGAGTTAGTGAGCCAGTAACTGTATCCGAAAGCATGAGCTTGTGGTGGGGAGAAGGGGATAATGTATGAGTACAGTCACAGACATGTGAGGAGTGCATTGTTTTGGGATGGGCTGCCCATCAAGTGAAATGGTTTTTCAGTTTTAAATTAAAACCTGTCCTATTGTTTTAAGGAGTCTGTTTACTAAAGCCCTGCTTTTGCAACACATTAGCGACCTCAGGATTGGTGGCGCTCAGCACTTCAGAAGATTGAGTCCTGAAACAAAGAGGCTCTCTCTTGTAGATAGTGCCCTTGTCTACACACGTGACTGGTTGTTTGTTAGGTCCATGCAGAAGTAACCCCTTGCACAAAAATAATCCCACTGACACAATATGTCCATGTCCAGTATCATTTTGGTTTTTTAAACTACCAAATAAATACAAACCCCACCCATAATTAAAGCTTCCTTAAGGGTCTGACATATGTACACAATCAAGAAGATCCACATCAAAGGTTTAAAATGACAGTATTCCGATTTGGGAGGCAACTGGGCAGTAGAATAATAATATGAGTTTTGTCTTCTTTAGGGGAACAGTGCATTTTACTTTGACATTTTTCTCTGTAGTTCTCCTACATGGACCCAATTTCATGCCTGCAGCTCCATGATGTGGAGATGGCTCCTGTTTGCCAGGAAGTGGGGGCTGACCATTCTGAGGGTGATCAGCGGCAGCTGGATGAAATCTGCTTTCTGCTACCCTCCTCCTTTGGGAGCTTTCCAGGTTTTGGCAAGGCCAGGGAGGAAAAGCAGGTTTGTGCAATTGCAAGGGAGTGGGGGTGGGTATTCTGGTAACTCCATGTATCCCTAAGCATTTCACTTACTTGTGTGTGTCCAAGTCATATTTTTGAATTATATTTTAATTTAGAGAATTCTTTTACACTCATTCCTTTTCACATCTTTTTCAATGTTCCTGAAGCTGATAGACTGAGAATACTGATTAGACCAAGACATGCTGGGGGTAGATTATGTGTATGTTCCCTAACGCCAGCTCTATTAACGCGCTTTTAACCCTCACTAGCAAAACTTTCTCAGGTCCAATCCTGAGTGGGCACTGCTTTGTTATTCACATTCTGGTGGATTTGCTATGCCAGATGTACACTTGGATTTAGGCAGAGACCACTAAACCTATTACAGCTGCGAGTTTAGTTAGATTTGAACCTGGATCGTCAAAGGTGAAAGGGCAACGCCTGTAATTCAATGTATTCTCTAGCCTGATCATCACATTTCCTGTAGGGGCAGAGGCACGCACATACTTCCTCCAACACAAGGCTTCCCAAGCTCCAGACAAATACCTAGCTAAATTAGTTCAACACGAGATCTGGTGACAGAGGGCCCAAAGCTTTTAATATGACACCTTCAAAGAAGGCCTCTTTCTCTTCACAGACACCTCACCCTCATATAACTGATGGTCATGACAAGGCAAAGTACCAGTCTTTTATGTGCCCTGCTCATCTGTTCGATGGACCTCAGCAGTGTTTCACAGCCAAAAGGACAGAAGCATGGCTCTCTTCAGGATGCCTCTCAGGTCCCCAGATAGCCAGCAGGGAAGTAAGAGTTACTTCTCTCTCCACCACCCCAGCAGTTGAGAGAATTCCAACCCCCACACAATGTACAGACAAATCCCCCTGCTGTCACTTTTGGGAAAGAATGATGGAGCACTGGTACAAAACTCTGGCCTCCTCGTGGAAGTGCAATTCAGAACTTCTTGCCTAAAGACAATCCATGCATTTATCTAACGTGTCTGCAGATGCACTTGCTCTGGGATGCAAGCCAGCAAAACCACAACGAGAAATGGGCTGCTGTAATTCCTAGTTTATATTCCTTTATCAGTTGTGGTTGGTTTTTTACTCAGTTTTAGATTACTGTTACACAGGCATTCAAATATTAGTTGCCTGCCCAACATGCACAATGTCTAAAAGGGCAGCATAAGAATATACCGTTATCAATTACAAGCAACAAAAGACCTTGCATGGTCAGGGTCTTTTAAGATGTATAACCCTCAATGCAGCCTTTTCATTAGAGAATGATTTTTAAAATGCGCATACAAACTACCCCCCACCCCAAAATTTAACAGCAAAAACAAAAAAAACAAAAAAAAAAAACCCAACACCCCGACACTATCACAATGTAAAAATGTGTCAATATAGTCTATGGCATCATGGTCCACAGGAGATTTTTTCCCCTAAATACTAATTACCTACTAGGCAGGATACAGCACTATATGTTAAGCACTATGTCTGATCAAGCGGATGTCGTTTTTAAAATGGTTTACTAGTTATTAGGTATCCTGCATGCTGTGCTGACATAAGATTTTACTGTTCACAGATTCCAATTTCCAAAGACTAAAAAGAATATAAAAAGATTATGTTTACTTAAATACACAAATTATAGCACCTGTATACTATATAGTGGAATCCCCTTATTTCTAGCTGTTGTGTGTTGCATGTTAGTAGTGAGCAAAATAAAAACATGCTAAAATAAACCTAGAGAGTAAATGGCATAAAATACTAAAGACATACATCTCTATCTTTCTCTACACATATGGACTGAGCTACAACGTCTAAAGTTGTGTGGAGGAATAGGAGATGAAAAAGGCAAAAGAATGACCTCCTGAGGTCCCTTCCAACCCTGATAGTCTATGATTCTATGAACACACACATCTATTTACAGTTTACACCGGGGTAGGCAACCTGTGGCACGCGTGCCAAAGGCGGCACACGAGCTGATTTTCAGTGGCACTCACACTGCCCGGGTCCTGCCCACTGATCCAGGGGGCTCTGCATTTTAATTTAATTTTAAATGAAGCTTCTTAAACATTTTAAAAGCTTTATTTACTTTACATACAACAACAGTTTAGTTATATATTACAGACTTACAGAAAGAGACCTTCTAAAAACATTAAAATGTATCACTGGCTCGCAAAGCCTTAAATTACAGTGAATAAATGAAGACTCGGCACACCACTTCTGAAAGGTTGCCGACTCCTGGTTTACACTAAAGCCCCATTATATTTCCCTTCTCCAGTGCCACTATAGGCTTGGTTTGTGGACAAAATGGATTTATTGCCCACTGTATCCAGAAAATATACAGTGTGCCAATCTGACAAAGACATTGTTTTTATTTATTTTTTATTTTCTTTAAAAGGAAGATCAGATGAGCTGGTGGTCAGACATTCTTAACTTTAAGGTTTTTTTTTTTTTTTTTTAATTTTAATTGTGTCTTTTCTTGGACTGAATTTCACCCAAAAAGCTGAAGAGGGCATGTGCTTATTATCTTTTAGTGCAGTGTGTGCACAGTGCAACCTGAGCTCCTAGGATACTTCAGTTTGAAAATTAGAAAAAAAATTAATTGCAAGGAAAAACAAGCCCGCTCTGCTACTTTGATTCAATCAATTACCATTATCTTTCATAACAGCTCTCTCTACCATCCCCCCAAACCAGTTGTGTTTAACTTTCTTTGCCAGTTGTGATATCCTGTCAGATTTCTGGCGGTGCAAAGCTGCTGGTTCTTTCTCCTTGCTGGGCCCTTATCAGCCGCTCCCAGTCAGCTCCGGCCCAGCACAGCTGTCAGAGAGTCCCTCACTCCCTCTACTTTATCTGCTCACACAGACCTCTGCCTGGCAAGAAACGGGCCAAACGGCTGTTCAGCAGTCCCTGGGAACCAGGCATGGAAACAGTGCTGCATTACTCCCACAATCCACTGGGAGTTCATTACTCAGTAAGGGTTCTCCCACTAGTGAGCCAAAGTGCAGGCCTGCACATTCCAACTCCGCTCCATCGGAGCTTCATCATTAAAACTCAAACCTTCTGAAGAGAATAAAGAACAAAACCACAAATTCAGATTAATAAAGCATTTGTTGATTCTACAGAAACTTAGCAGGCCCCTAAGAAATCCACCAGAGACCTGTGCAGCTCCAGTAATTTTCTGTTATATTATCTTTCTTGTAAAATACTTCCCCAGACAGAGCCCCCAAAGGGGCTCAAATATCACTGTGACTAACCGAAATCAATGTGCACTCACCTATTGACATTTTTACATAGTTTTTGGATTTAGTATCCGGCCCAAAACACAATCAAATCTTCTGCCAAGGAAATAACAGGCACTTAGCTAGTCAGCTATTAGTGTTACAAAGGAAAAAATGTGGGCACCCAAGGGAGATGGGAGAGACGGCATTGACGTCAGGGGTAATTGGGTGTCTGAGAGAAATTGCCAACGGCTGGCCAAAACCCCCAGAGGCCCACACGAAGCTGAGCTGCAACTCTAATAAAGGAAAGTAAATTCTAGAAAGGGGCTTTGCTGCAAAGAAGCCTAGCAGGAACCAAAAATATCTCTCTCTCACACACACGCACACACAAAATACAGAAGTAGAAAATATATTTAGGAATTTTCTTTTGCACATCTGTTTTAGGCTAAAGTAATTTCTACTTTTTTCCAGTACCACATGGATTTTTATGTTGTACCGTATGTTCACCAGCTATTTTTATAAACAGAATTCAGGGCTTTAAAGAAACTTATTTTTTAATTATGTGACTCTAAACTACAATCTCTCCATAATATACTCCAGCACAGTTCAGAATGGCTTGGTCTATTGTTTTTAAAACCCTAAATAACTTTCCCAGAAAATACAAATTACAGCAGAGCTTGCTAGCTATTCTATGGTTAAGGAGTGTCAGACTGGCAAATCCATATTTTCAGAAGTTACATATTATGGATTATAAAATCCATGCATATGGCTTTTATATATACACCTGCGTGCACACATATTACATATATGAAACCTGACATAAGAGATTTCTGACCAGTTGGGAAGATTTTGGCCCAGACCTGAAAAGTTTATGTTCTTCTTCCCT